>NC_058086.1:99201384-99412420 GCF_014858855.1 Bufo gargarizans | reverse complement strand
CTGAGTTGTGGTGAAGTGTGTGGCTGACTGGATGAGCAGGTGGAAGAAGAGGAGGAGGAAGCCGAGAAGGAGGAGGTGGCAACAGGAGGCAAAGAATGTTGCCCTGCGATCCTTGGCGGCGGAAGGACGTGCGCCAAACAGCTCTCCGCCTGGGGCCCAGCTGCCACTACATTTACCCAGTGTGCAGTTAGGGAGATATAGCGTCCCTGGCCGTGCTTACTGGTCCACGTATCTGTGGTTAGGTGGACCTTGCCACAGATGGCGTTGCGCAGTGCACACTTGATTTTATTGGATACTTGGTTGTGCAGGGAAGGCACGGCTCTCTTGGAGAAGTAGTGCCGGCTGGGAACAACATACTGTGGGACAGCAAGCGACATGAGCTGTTTGAAGCTGTCTGTGTCCACCAGCCTAAATGACAGCATTTCATAGGCCAGTAGTTTAGAAATGCTGGCATTCAGGGCCAGGGATCGAGGGTGGCTAGGTGGGAATTTACGCTTTCTATCAAATGTTTGTGAGATGGAGAGCTGAACGCTGGCGTGTGACATGGTTGAGACGCTTGGTGACGGAGGTGGTGGTGGTGGTGTTGGTGGTACATCCCCTGTTTGCTGGGCGGCAGGTGCCAACGTTCCTCCAGAGGCGGAGGAAGAGGCCGAGGCGGCAGCAGCAGAATAGGCCGAGGCGGCAGCAGCAGAAGAGGTAGCAGGGGGAGCCTGAGTGACTTCCTTGGTTTTAAGGTGTTTACTCCACTGCAGTTCATGCTTTGCATGCAGGTGCCTGGTCATGCAGGTTGTGCTCAGGTTCAGAACGTTAATGCCTCGCTTCAGGCTCTGATGGCACAGCGTGCAAACCACTCGGGTCTTGTCGTCAGCACATTGTTTGAAGAAGTGCCATGCCAGGGAACTCCTTGAAGCTGCCTTTGGGGTGCTCGGTCCCAGATGGCGGCGGTCAGTAGCAGGCGGAGTCTCTTGGCGGCGGGTGTTCTGCTTTTGCCCACTGCTCCCTCTTTTGCTACGCTGTTGGCTCGGTCTCACCACTGCCTCTTCCTCCGAACTGTGAAAGTCAGTGGCACGACCTTCATTCCATGTGGGGTCTAGGACCTCATCGTCCCCTGCATCGTCTTCCACCCAGTCTTGATCCCTGACCTCCTGTTCAGTCTGCACACTGCAGAAAGACGCAGCAGTTGGCACCTGTGTTTCGTCATCATCAGAGACATGCTGAGGTGGTATTCCCATGTCCTCATCATCAGGAAACATAAGTGGTTGTGCGTCAGTGCATTCTATGTCTTTCACCGCTGGGGAAGGGCTAGGTGGATGCCCTTGGGAAACCCTGCCAGCGGAGTCTTCAAACAGCATAAGAGACTGCTGCATAACTTGAGGCTGAGACAGTTTCCCTGGTATGCATGGGGGTGATGTGACAGACTGATGGGGTTGGTTTTCAGGCGCCATCTGTGCGCTTTCTGCAGAAGACTGGGTGGGAGATAATGTGAACGTGCTGGATCCACTGTCGGCCACCCAATTGACTAATGCCTGTACCTGCTCAGGCCTTACCATCCTTAGAACGGCATTGGGCCCCACCATATATCGCTGTAAATTCTGGCGGCTACTGGGACCTGAGGTAGTTGGTACACTAGGACGTGTGGCTGTGGCAGAACGGCCACGTCCTCTCCCAGCACCAGAGGGTCCACTAACACCACCACGACCATGTCCACGTCCGCGTCCCTTACTAGATGTTTTTCTCATTGTTATGGTTCACCACAACAACAAATATATTATTTGGCCCAATGTATTGTATTCAAATTCAGCGGGATATAAATTTGAGGCCTAGTATTTAGGCGCTGGGTGACCGGTATGGATTTAGTGACAGAATTAGACTTGGAAATGCACAGAAGCGTGTGTGTGAAGTTATTCTGAATGACCCTATGTGCACCTTCAATATGATCTACCCTTTTAGGGATAGATTTCAAATAGCTCTGATATAGCAGAAACGACTAAATTATGAAATTGCTAAATTGGGAATTGTATTTCAACCCAGAACAAAAAATGTGCTTTGACGGACACTAAATAACTTTCCCAGCCACAACAGGACAGCGGTAACGAGAGATTTAGCGGGATATAAATTTGAGGCCTAGTATTTAGGCGCTGGGTGACAGGTATGGGTTTAGTGCCAGAATTAGACTTGGAAATACACAGTAGCGGGTGTGTGTGAAGTTATTCTGAATGACCCAATGTGCACCTTGAATATTATATACCCTTTTAGGGATAGATTTCAAATAGCTCTGATATAGCAGAAACCACTAAATTATGAAATTGCTAAATTGGGAATTGTATTTCAACCCAGAACAAGAAATGTGCTTGAACGGACACTAAATAACTCGCCCAGCTACAGCACTAGGGACAGATTTAGCGGGATATAAATTTGAGGCCTAGTATTTAGGCGCTGGGTGACAGGTATGGGTTTAGTGCCAGAATTAGACTTGGAAATACACAGTAGCGGGTGTGTGTGAAGTTATTCTGAATGACCCAATGTGCACCTTGAATATTATATACCCTTTTAGGGATAGATTTCAAATAGCTCTGATATAGCAGAAACCACTAAATTATGAAATTGCTAAATTGGGAATTGTATTTCAACCCAGAACAAGAAATGTGCTTGAACGGACACTAAATAACTCGCCCAGCTACAGCACTAAGGACAGATTTAGCGGGATATAAATTTGAGGCCTAGTATTTAGGCGCTGGGTGACAGGTATGGGTTTAGTGCCAGAATTAGACTTGGAAATACACAGTAGCGGGTGTGTGTGAAGTTATTCTGAATGACCCAATGTGCACCTTGAATATTATATACCCTTTTAGGGATAGATTTCAAATAGCTCTGATATAGCAGAAACCACTAAATTATGAAATTGCTAAATTGGGAATTGTATTTCAACCCAGAACAAGAAATGTGCTTGAACGGACACTAAATAACTCGCCCAGCTACAGCACTAGGGACAGATTTAGCGGGATATAAATTTGAGGCCTAGTATTTAGGCGCTGGGTGACAGGTATGGGTTTAGTGCCAGAATTAGACTTGGAAATACACAGTAGCGGGTGTGTGTGAAGTTATTCTGAATGACCCAATGTGCACCTTGAATATTATATACCCTTTTAGGGATAGATTTCAAATAGCTCTGATATAGCAGAAACCACTAAATTATGAAATTGCTAAATTGGGAATTGTATTTCAACCCAGAACAAGAAATGTGCTTGAACGGACACTAAATAACTCGCCCAGCTACAGCACTAAGGACAGATTTAGCGGGATATAAATTTGAGGCCTAGTATTTAGGCGCTGGGTGACAGGTATGGGTTTAGTGCCAGAATTAGACTTGGAAATACACAGTAGCGGGTGTGTGTGAAGTTATTCTGAATGACCCAATGTGCACCTTGAATATTATATACCCTTTTAGGGATAGATTTCAAATAGCTCTGATATAGCAGAAACCACTAAATTATGAAATTGCTAAATTGGGAATTGTATTTCAACCCAGAACAAGAAATGTGCTTGAACGGACACTAAATAACTCGCCCAGCTACAGCACTAGGGACAGATTTAGCGGGATATAAATTTGAGGCCTAGTATTTAGGCGCTGGGTGACAGGTATGGGTTTAGTGCCAGAATTAGACTTGGAAATACACAGTAGCGGGTGTGTGTGAAGTTATTCTGAATGACCCAATGTGCACCTTGAATATTATATACCCTTTTAGGGATAGATTTCAAATAGCTCTGATATAGCAGAAACCACTAAATTATGAAATTGCTAAATTGGGAATTGTATTTCAACCCAGAACAAGAAATGTGCTTGAACGGACACTAAATAACTCGCCCAGCTACAGCACTAAGGACAGATTTAGCGGGATATAAATTTGAGGCCTAGTATTTAGGCGCTGGGTGACAGGTATGGGTTTAGTGCCAGAATTAGACTTGGAAATACACAGTAGCGGGTGTGTGTGAAGTTATTCTGAATGACCCAATGTGCACCTTGAATATTATATACCCTTTTAGGGATAGATTTCAAATAGCTCTGATATAGCAGAAACCACTAAATTATGAAATTGCTAAATTGGGAATTGTATTTCAACCCAGAACAAGAAATGTGCTTGAACGGACACTAAATAACTCGCCCAGCTACAGCACTAGGGACAGATTTAGCGGGATATAAATTTGAGGCCTAGTATTTAGGCGCTGGGTGACAGGTATGGGTTTAGTGACAGAATTAGACTTGGAAATACACAGTAGCGGGTGTGTGTGAAGTTATTCTGAATGACCCAATGTGCACCTTGAATATTATATACCCTTTTAGGGATAGATTTCAAATAGCTCTGATATAGCAGAAACCACTAAATTATGAAATTGCTAAATTGGGAATTGTATTTCAACCCAGAACAAGAAATGTGCTTGAACGGACACTAAATAACTCGCCCAGCTACAGCACTAAGGACAGATTTAGCGGGATATAAATTTGAGGCCTAGTATTTAGGCGCTGGGTGACAGGTATGGGTTTAGTGCCAGAATTAGACTTGGAAATACACAGTAGCGGGTGTGTGTGAAGTTATTCTGAATGACCCAATGTGCACCTTGAATATTATATACCCTTTTAGGGATAGATTTCAAATAGCTCTGATATAGCAGAAACCACTAAATTATGAAATTGCTAAATTGGGAATTGTATTTCAACCCAGAACAAGAAATGTGCTTGAACGGACACTAAATAACTCGCCCAGCTACAGCACTAGGGACAGATTTAGCGGGATATAAATTTGAGGCCTAGTATTTAGGCGCTGGGTGACAGGTATGGGTTTAGTGCCAGAATTAGACTTGGAAATACACAGTAGCGGGTGTGTGTGAAGTTATTCTGAATGACCCAATGTGCACCTTGAATATTATATACCCTTTTAGGGATAGATTTCAAATAGCTCTGATATAGCAGAAACCACTAAATTATGAAATTGCTAAATTGGGAATTGTATTTCAACCCAGAACAAGAAATGTGCTTGAACGGACACTAAATAACTCGCCCAGCTACAGCACTAAGGACAGATTTAGCGGGATATAAATTTGAGGCCTAGTATTTAGGCGCTGGGTGACAGGTATGGGTTTAGTGCCAGAATTAGACTTGGAAATACACAGTAGCGGGTGTGTGTGAAGTTATTCTGAATGACCCAATGTGCACCTTGAATATTATATACCCTTTTAGGGATAGATTTCAAATAGCTCTGATATAGCAGAAACCACTAAATTATGAAATTGCTAAATTGGGAATTGTATTTCAACCCAGAACAAGAAATGTGCTTGAACGGACACTAAATAACTCGCCCAGCTACAGCACTAGGGACAGATTTAGCGGGATATAAATTTGAGGCCTAGTATTTAGGCGCTGGGTGACAGGTATGGGTTTAGTGCCAGAATTAGACTTGGAAATACACAGTAGCGGGTGTGTGTGAAGTTATTCTGAATGACCCAATGTGCACCTTGAATATTATATACCCTTTTAGGGATAGATTTCAAATAGCTCTGATATAGCAGAAACCACTAAATTATGAAATTGCTAAATTGGGAATTGTATTTCAACCCAGAACAAGAAATGTGCTTGAACGGACACTAAATAACTCGCCCAGCTACAGCACTAAGGACAGATTTAGCGGGATATAAATTTGAGGCCTAGTATTTAGGCGCTGGGTGACAGGTATGGGTTTAGTGCCAGAATTAG
Organism: Bufo gargarizans; assembly: GCF_014858855.1. Lineage (NCBI taxonomy): Eukaryota > Metazoa > Chordata > Amphibia > Anura > Bufonidae > Bufo > Bufo gargarizans. Next base: position 99,406,671 of record NC_058086.1, on the reverse strand, counting down.
ACTTGGAAATACACAGTAGCGGGTGTGTGTGAAGTTATTCTGAATGACCCAATGTGCACCTTGAATATTATATACCCTTTTAGGGATAGATTTCAAATAGCTCTGATATAGCAGAAACCACTAAATTATGAAATTGCTAAATTGGGAATTGTATTTCAACCCAGAACAAGAAATGTGCTTGAACGGACACTAAATAACTCGCCCAGCTACAGCACTAGGGACAGATTTAGCGGGATATAAATTTGAGGCCTAGTATTTAGGCGCTGGGTGACAGGTATGGGTTTAGTGCCAGAATTAGACTTGGAAATACACAGTAGCGGGTGTGTGTGAAGTTATTCTGAATGACCCAATGTGCACCTTGAATATTATATACCCTTTTAGGGATAGATTTCAAATAGCTCTGATATAGCAGAAACCACTAAATTATGAAATTGCTAAATTGGGAATTGTATTTCAACCCAGAACAAGAAATGTGCTTGAACGGACACTAAATAACTCGCCCAGCTACAGCACTAAGGACAGATTTAGCGGGATATAAATTTGAGGCCTAGTATTTAGGCGCTGGGTGACAGGTATGGGTTTAGTGCCAGAATTAGACTTGGAAATACACAGTAGCGGGTGTGTGTGAAGTTATTCTGAATGACCCAATGTGCACCTTGAATATTATATACCCTTTTAGGGATAGATTTCAAATAGCTCTGATATAGCAGAAACCACTAAATTATGAAATTGCTAAATTGGGAATTGTATTTCAACCCAGAACAAGAAATGTGCTTGAACGGACACTAAATAACTCGCCCAGCTACAGCACTAGGGACAGATTTAGCTGGATATAAATTTGAGGCCTAGTATTTAGGCGCTGGGTGACAGGTATGGGTTTAGTGACAGAATTAGACTTGGAAATACACAGTAGCGGGTGTGTGTGAAGTTATTCTGAATGACCCAATGTGCACCTTGAATATTATATACCCTTTTAGGGATAGATTTCAAATAGCTCTGATATAGCAGAAACCACTAAATTATGAAATTGCTAAATTGGGAATTGTATTTCAACCCAGAACAAGAAATGTGCTTGAACGGACACTAAATAACTCGCCCAGCTACAGCACTAAGGACAGATTTAGCGGGATATAAATTTGAGGCCTAGTATTTAGGCGCTGGGTGACCGGTATGGATTTAGTGACAGAATTAGACTGGGATATGGCCAAAAAATAAACAGACTATTGCTGGTTAAATGCACTTGGTGTGACAGCTTCACCCTGATGTAGGCTTTAGCCAAAAAACAACCACACCATTGAGGGTTAAATGCACTTGGTGACAGGCGCAGCTTGCCCCTGATTTAGTATATGGCCAAAAAATGAACAGACTATTGCTGGTTAAATGCACTTGGTGTGACAGCTTCACCCTGATGTAGGCTTTAGCCAAAAAACAACCACACCATTGAGGGTTAAATGCACTTGGTGACAGGCGCAGCTTGCCCCTGATTTTGTTTATGGCCAAAAAATGAACAGACTATTGCTGGTTAAATGCACTTGGTGTGACAGCTTCACCCTGATGTAGGCTTTAGCCAAAAAACAACCACACCATTGAGGGTTAAATGCACTTGGTCGCAGCTTGTGCTGGCGCACCACAAGACACAAAATGGCCGCCGATCACCCCAGAAAAATGTGACTGACAAACGGTCTGGGCAGCCTAAAAACAGTGAGCAATTGAGGATCAGCAGCTCAATGATCCACAGCTGCAGATCGATCAGTTAATCAAGTCCTTTGGAGGAGTTAATCTGCCTAATCTCGCCCTACTGTCGCAGCCGCAACCTCTCCCTACGCTAATCAGAGCAGAGTGACGGGCGGCGCTATGTGACTCCAGCTTAAATAGAGGCTGGGTCACATGGTGCTCTGGCCAATCACAGCCATGCCAATAGTAGGCATGGCTGTGATGGCCTCTTGGGGCAAGTAGTATGACGCTTGTTGATTGGCTGCTTTGCAGCCTTTCAAAAAGCGCCAAGAAAGCGTCACAAAAGCGCGAAGAAAGCGACGAACACCGAACCCGAACCCGGACTTTTACGAAAATGTCCGGGTTCGGGTCCGTGTCACGGACACCCCAAAATTCGGTACGAACCCGAACTATACAGTTCGAGTTCGCTCATCCCTAGTAATAATGTAATAATCAAAAAATCCTATGTACCCAAAAATGGTACCAATAAAAACATCAACTCTTCCTGCAAAAAATGAGCCCCTGCACAAGACGATCGGCAGAAAAATAAAAAAAAATATGTCGTTCAGAAAATGGACACACAAAAACATTATTTATTTTTCAAAAATGGTTTATTATGTAAAACTGAAACAAACAAAGAAAGTAGACATACCATTGCATCCGTAACAACCTTCTCTATAAAAATAGCACATGATCTACCCTGTCAGATGAATCTTGTAAAAAAAAAAAAAATGCCAAAACAGCCATTTTTCATCTAACTTGCCTCACAAAAAACTTAATATAGAGCTATTAAAAATTATATGTACCCCAAAATAGTACCAATAAAACTGGCACCTCCCCTAGTTTCCAAAATAGGTTCACTTTTTGGGAGTTTCTACTGTATGGGTGCATCAGGGGAGCTTTAAATGGGACATGGCATCTAAAATCAATCCAGCAAAATCTGCCTTCCAAAAACCATACAGCGTTCCTTTCCTTCTGCGCCCAGCCGTGCACCCTTACATCAGTTTATGACCACATGTGGGGTGTTTCTGTAAACCGCAGAATCAGGGTAATAAATATTGAATTTTGTTTGGCTTTTAACCCTCAATGTCTTAAAGACAAAAAAGTTATAAAATGGAAAATCTGCCAAAAAAGTGAAATTTAGAAATGTAATCTCCATTTTCCAACACCTAAAGGGTTAACAAAGTTTGTAAAATCAGTTTTGAGTAACTTGAGGGGTGTAGTTTCTACATTGGGGTCATTTATGTGGGGGCTTCCACTTTGTAAGCCCCACAAAGTGACTTTAGACCTGAACTTGTCCTTAAAAAGTGGGTTTTGGAAATTTTCTTAAAAATTTTAAGAATTGCTTCTAAACTTCTAAGCCTTCTAACGTCCTAAAAAAATAAAATGACATTTCCAAAAGGATGCCAACATAAAGTAGACATATGGGAAATGTTAAGTAATAAATATTTTATTAGGTATGACTTTTTGTTTTAGAAGCAGAGAAATTGAAATTTAGAAAATTGTGAATTTTTTTTATTTTTGGTAAATTTGGGATTTTTTCATAAATAAAGGTGAAATATATTGACTCAAATTTATGACTATCATGAAGTACAATATGTCACGAGAAAACACTCTCAGAATGGCTTGGATAAATAAAAGTGTTCCAAAGCATTTACCACATAAAGTAACGCATGTCAGATTTGTAAATTTTGACCTGGACACTGGGGCATCAATGACTCTTGATCATGAAAGGGTTAACATATGTTGTAAACTAAATATACCATACAGAGATGTATATAATATAATTATGAGTATATAAATTGAACCTCCTACAGCAGGTGTGCCACAAGCATATGAACCCTTATCATGTCATGGCTTATCCATGAAACAACCTTGTCCCTCCAGACAGACATGTCTGAGGAAGTTAGTTTACTCCTTATAGATAATACCATATATTTAGTAATAACTTTTAAATACAATGTCCGTTCATGTTCACAATAATTTTTATATAAACTGAACTTGTCATGAACTCATCTTGGCTTCCTCAGCCACATAATAGAACTTTGGTTCAGACTTTTGGTTATAATGTCATTAAATAATATTGTATACGTATAAAAATGAACAAAAAATCCCCCTTCATTTCAAAATGTTCTATTACGTGCGAATGTATTTGGAATGTTTAAAAGGGCTTTTCATATGTCTTCTTCTAAAGATTGGGTGCGTGAACCTTGCTTGTACCATAACTTGGCCAAAAGTCTTTTTGAAGAATCTTATCCAACGCACCACTTGGATGGTCAATAAGCTCAACCATCCCAGGATCCGGCAAAACAGTAGATAAGTTCGATGAATGTTTGTTTTGATTCTCTATCTCCGCGTGAATGTTTATTAGGTTCCTAGTGAAATGACTTCCACGATCAGATTCGATGCATTGGGGAAGACCAAACCTGGAAAATATGTGGTTAATGAGAAGAGATGCACATATGCTTCAACTGCATGTTTTACAAGGCAAACATTCCACCCATTTTGTGAACAAGCAAGTCACGGTTAGCATGTATTTGTTGCCTTTTGATAGGTTGATCTGGTCCGATGAAGTCAATTTGGATGTCTGACCATGGCATGGACATCCCCCTTTTCATCAGCGGTGCTCGATGAGTGGGTGTCTGTGGCTGGAATTGAGGGCAGATTAGACATCCTTGACAATACGTGCGAACATCTTGCAACATATGTGGCCAATAAGCGTAGTCCTGTAACAATTCGTACGTCAACTTCTCATCTCGGTGACCAGCTGTCGGGGCATCATGGGCATGTTGTAGCATCAAACCTCGGTATGTTGCGTGTACTACCCATTGTGTGATACCATTCTTCGAGGTCCTAATCAACAAACCATCCTGTAACGAAAATTGGGACTTACTCTTCATTAAAATCCGTAACTCCTCTTTGCCATCGTAATCTTCCGTATTTATGGGACAATTCTGTGGACCATTGCAACACATTGGCTTCAGTTCCCTTTTGGGCATGACTTCTTGTTGTTGCATCCACTTGGATAGTTCCCATGAGATCATCCACATCCAAAATTTCTCCATTGATGGCTGCTTGTTTAGCGAGGGAGTCTGCTAGATCATTTCCTTCCTTGTCCACACCTGGATACTTTGAATGACCCTTTACCTTTTTCCAGTAAATGGTAAGACTGTGGGTAATAACCATTTCATCGATTTTCCAAAACATCTTACCATGCTTGACTAGCTTGTTATTCTCATCATGTTGGATCTTTTCCACCCAGGGAAATACTCCATAAAGCTATTACGAATATAATCAGAATCTGTGATTATGGAAAACTCTTTAATATCATATTCGATAGCTATTTGTATGGCTTTGTACACAGCGGTGAGTTCTGCGACTTGGCTACTTTTGGGGCCAATTTTGTATCCTACGGATATGCCCGGGAATATATTATTCCATGCAATTCCGACACCTGCAACCAGTGTACGCTCATTTCCTACATCCGTATTTAAAGAACAGCCGTCTACATATACATATGGTAATGATTTGCAGTACTCCTCTTCATAAGATTTATATGGGGATGATGATTGTTCCTCCAAGAAATCACTTTCTGGTGACTTATCTCCCTGTTCCACATTGGAACAATCATGCAGTTCAGCTAATCCTTGAGCAACTGGGTTCTTATTATTTTGTTTATACCTGATCTCCAATGACCATCTCAATAAGGACATCGTCCAGGCGGTTATCCTGCTGTTTGACAGATTTCCATCCTTGATCCTGTCACTTTGCAAATATTGCAGAGGTTGATGTGCAGTTTCCACAATGATCTTTTCACATTGAATAAAGCTCCTGAAATATTGTATAGCCCACACTGTTGACAGTAATGCTTTCTCACAACTGTTGAATTTTAACTCAACCGGTGATAAGGATTTTCTGGCATAGGCGATGATCTTGTTCAGGTTTTCCTTTTTCTGGAAAAGGACTGCACTCATGCTTTTGTCAGTGAAACCTGTTTCCACGAAGAAAGGTTTTCCACCCTCTGGATATGCAAGGCATGGGGCCTAGACAAGCTTGGCCTTGAGTTCATTCACAGCTTGCTCATGACGCTCACTCCATTCCCATTTCACTCCTTTCTTCAGCAACTGCAAAAGAGGTTTTGTAAATTTGGCATAATTTTCTATAAACTTACGGGAATAGTTAATCATGCCCAAGAAGGATCTCAACTCCTTGAGATTTGTAGGTGACTTGGTGTTGATCACTGCTTCCACCTTGTTCTTCTGTGGGTTGATTCCATCAGCAGTGATTTCATGACCTAAGAAATTTACCTTGGCACGACACCATTGAACCTTCTCCAAAGGAAGTTTCACACCACCTTTTCTGAGTTGGGTTAGTACATATCTCAGGTCTACAATGTGTTCCTCAAAAGTCGAGCTTTTGATTAGAATGTCATCCACATAGGATAAGGTACCTTGTTCAGTGGCATCAGGTATTGCCTTATGCATGAACACAGCAAATTCATGGCCCGCATTTATGTACCCCTAAGGGCAGTCAGGTCCATGCATATTGTGTCTTTCCAAATGTAAAGGCCAGTTTGTACTGATCCCTGTCATCCACTTTAATCGTCCAAGATCCTTGTGCACAGTCAAGGGCGGTGAAAATTTTGGATCCTTGAATTTTCTCCAAACACTGTTCAATGTATGGCACGGGCCATCCGGACATGTAAACACGTTTGTTTAATTGTCTTAGGTCCGAGCAGAGACGAAATTGACCGTTGGGTTTGAGGACTCCAAGTATAGGATGGTTGAACGAGCTATGTATCGGACGGATGATGCCCCTCCTCTCCAGGTTTTTGACGATTTCCGATAGGAACTCGTAAGCCACCAGCGGAAGTCGGTATTGTTTGACAAAGACAGGGGGTGCATCAGGATCTGCCTGGATTCTTGTGACATGCAGGTCTGTTTCCCCACAATCATAAGAATCCTTGGCAAACATGTCCTGGAATTCTGTGAAGAGCTCCTTTAGCTGTTGACGCTCTGACTCTTTGGAGCATGCGTTAGCTATAGAGATTTGCTCTTCCACCCGTTCCTGAAATTCTGGAAAGATTTCAGGCTGACTTAACTCGTAAGTTTCTTCAAGCTCACTGGTTAAATCATTTTGGGTATAGCGTACCTTATCCTTTCCTTGTTTGGCTAGTATTCCTTTTCATTGATCTCCTGGTTGAAAACCAATGATGACTCTTCGATGTGGCATGTACCTTCTTCAGAACTGAAAGGATAAACAGAGTGGATATTGAATAACCCCTCAGGTGTTGAGGAAAAACATTGTTCCACTACCTGTTCTTCTGTTAGGTATTCATCAGGAATAAGTCCAATTACATCATTCTGGAATCCAGAAGTATAGTATTCTGAATCCATAGCTAGACCAATTACTGTGTTCTTCTGCAGGGATATGCTGTGGGGAGCCACGTTATGGACTATCATGTGCAATGGATCCTGATGGATGTTAATTATAGGAGTGGGTTTTACCTGTAGGCCGAGTTGCTGCATCTGGTTGGACAAACAGATAAAAGCATCTGCTTTCTTCAGAGTTTGTTCCTTCTTCACTTGAATGGGAAGAAGAAATGGTTTACATCCTTCAGGGATTTTAACCTCCTCGGCAACCATGATACTCACGGCATAGGGCATCTTTTGTCCCCATCTCAAGGCTTGCTTCACATCATGGAATCCCTCTGGGTCTCCCAGTAATCTGGACCAGAGGGTATTATTTGCCACTTCAATCTGCATGGCAAATCGGTGCAGAAGGTCATTACCCATATACATCTGATGCCATGGTTCATTCAACACAATGAAAACGTTTTCTGTAGTCTTACTTCCTATGGAGATAGACAAAATACATTTTGCAACCACATTATGACTCTGGGAATCTCCATCCAGATCATGAACCCATTGTTCCTGTGGAGGGGAATTTTTTTTATCATTTTAGGATTGGTGGCCTGTTTTAAGAGTCCTAAGCTTATGTAACTGGCTTCGGATTTCAGATCCAACTTGGCATAATTCACCCGGGCTATACTGTTCACCTGGATGGGAATCAATAAATTGTCATTGACCTTTTCAAGCTGTACCATGGATTGAGTATACTTGGTCAGGTCCGCGACTTCCTGACTTACCCCTTCAAGGGAAATAGTCAATATATCCTCATCCAAGGTTATCTGGTAATGATATCAGCGGTACCATTGACAGCTTCCTTGGGCTTACCATTTTTCAGGATCGTAACATCCGGCGTTTGACTGTTCCTAAAATGAACTTCAACAGAGTTAGGCCTCTCTCCAATCACATGACAACTGCGTTGGGTTTGTGCATTGCAAGAATAATCATAGGCAATGGGTGCCTTCACCTGAGTCCAAACTGCTTCATTAATGAAGTCTATTATTGAACTCAACCTTTTCAGAAGGTCAATTCCTATGATTAGCCGATCATATGGAAGGTCCATAATCAGTGTGGGGTGTTTAATTGTCTTCTTTCAAATTTTGAATGTCAACCATGATGTACTTTTTACCTGCAAAGTGTCTCCACCTACACTTATCAGAGAGCCATCAAACGATTTCAATCTCGGTCTCTTTGCTGTTAAATCCAGAACCTGTTGGAAATAACTATATGATAAGATAGTTGCCTGTGATCCTGTATCAATTAAACCCCTGATCGGTCCGATATCCTCGTCTTGAAGATAAGAGTCTGTGAAATATCGGCCTTTGACCTGAAACAAATCACATAGGAAGTTAGGGTGAGTGTTCTTTTCCTGTTTTCTGAGAGCTTGACCTCTTTGCAGCATCGCGACCTCTGGTGAATCCTGTTTTATGAGAGCTTGACCTCTTTGCAGCATCGCGACCTCTGGTGAATCCTTCACATTCCTGCTGCAGGGAACAGGAGTGGTAACCCCCACCTTAGGGGAAAGCTGGACTAAGTCACAGTTTATAGACGGTTCACAGCCTGACGCTGATACGATAGGATCACTTGTTGGAGAAGACACAGGATTGTATGGATCAACAAGATTAGTCTGCAAAATAGATAACATATTAGACACCTCCTCCCTGACCCCAACTTTAGGGTCAGGAGCACTGCAAGGCAAAATATGATTAGAAGTCAATTTAGATTCTTTCTCAACCACCTTGATAACCTTGCGTTGGCCTGGGCTCTGACCCTGCCCTATTTGCTTTATGGGGCTGAGCTGGGACCTGGAGTTGCCCTAAAAAAGGTTCAGGCTGTTTTCCTTGGGACCCCTGGGACAACTTACTCACAATGTCATATAGCTGGGTCATTTGTTCAGTCAGTTGATCAAACCTGTTTGGTTTGCGCACATTTTTATTTTGTGGGGCGTCAGATTTGGGGGGTTGATCAATATTAATTATAGTATGGCTTGATTTGCCTGTCTGCTGAATTTTGGAATGACGGACATGTAACTCCTCTAAGTCACTTTTTGCCCTTTTATATGCATCATGGCTGTGATCAAGGTTGTATTTTAAGTCCTTAATCTCGGCCTGTGCGACTCTGAGATCTGCTTCTAGCTGGGCTATATAGATCTCCATTCCCTGCACAGATTCACATCTCTTTTGTGAAAGAGTACTGACCGCCAGTAATGCATACAAAACAGGTGGCAATGTGCATAAAAGGTGTTGGTCCTTTTTGTTATTATCTTGTAACACATCAGTAAATGTCAGGTATCTTTCAACCATGCCGCCTAACTGCCATATCTCCCCACGTTCTTCCTTGGCTTTTTCCTGCAGCTCATTAATCCATTCATGTATATCTTTATCAATTTTATTCCGTGAGTGTATATATTCAACAACATTATGGATCAGCTGCATCGGGCTAGGTGGACTGCCTGCTGTAGCATAGCCACTACTCAGGTCACTGCCTGTTGCACTCATCTTTCTGATCAATAATCAATACACAGATGTAACACCACACTGGCTAGCCAAGAAGAAAGGTGGAACCTTTCACTATTTGCACAATCAATTAAGGAATTACTCGATCTCGGTGGAACCTCCATTTATGTCATATATCTTCTATATAAAAATAATCTTCATATAAAAGAGAGGATAAAAAAAAAACCATAAGCATTATATTATCCTTCGGGCTGACATAAACACGCCTCTAAGTTCTTTTAATCAAGTATCTTAATTTGATTTGTGCAAGCAATGAAACAAAGGGAAACATAGGCAATTAAATGTGTCAGGAAAAGACCTTCCTCAATGATGTATATTAAGAAGGTCAAGGAAGTCATGTGAACGTATTATATGCAAAGTATATGCAAAAATATATAATACAAAATGTACCACACGGTGGTGTTAACACACCCCTATCTGATCAGCACAGTATGATTTAGTGATTTATGACAACCAGTGTCATACTTTTAACAAACAGACTCACATACCAAGAGAAACTTAGGATCTTCTATTTATCGAACAGGCTATAACGATAAAACACGGATTATATAGGAAAATAACTGTTATCCCTTGACTCTGTTTTCCTATGACCAATCAAAAATATATGATATTAATATGATAAAATATTCAGCTCTGCAATCAGACTATGGAAAATAACTTTCCGAGGGTTTTAGTCCTCTTTTCAAATAATGTCAGATCTTCCATTAACAATATGCATCTTTGTTAAGGGAATAAACAGCATTATGGAGGCGCCTAACACTATATATTCCCACAGTATGGGAACTCTTGGCTATATACTGAGAAAATATCTTATTAATATCACGAGTAGTAAACAAAATATACGTTACCGGGTCAAAGGTAGACAGAGTTCAGATGGGACCAGTTCTGAAGAACTTTCCTAGTAATCCAAAAAAATAATCCAAGTTTCTTCTGGTAAAGTTTTCTTTTTGATTGAATGAATGGATCTCTCTTGCTGCTCCGCACACGAGTAATTATTCCCCCCCTTATCTAAGAATCATCCCCTTTAGATTAGGGATTCCCAATCAGGTAAGGTGGGTGTATTCGCATGCTAATAACACCATGATGTCATATTAACTCCTAATATGGTATAGAACAAATAATGAAATAATATAATATTGTCCATTTGCCTCCAGATAGCACTGCGGTACTGCAGATGAACATCACAACTTTTAAGCATTAAAACGAAATATCTAATAATACGTTCACATGACTTCCTTGACCTTCTTAATATACATCATTGAGGAAGGTCTTTTCCTGACACATTTAATTGCCTATATCCTGGACTTGTTGGAGTTGGCTGTCTTCTCCTATCTTTTTAAAATATAGGTTGACTTGATTAAAATTTTATATAACGGCTTTGATGCTTGGCATCGGAACTTGTACATTTCACTTATCTACATCCATGAATAACTATTGTTTTGAAATAACATTTATTCTTCTCAGAAATCCAATTAACAATAACTTCAATGTTTCTGTACCTTCTACAATACCTTCTAAATGATAAATACATGGTATAATATCTATATAAACTGAAAGACTGGGCTCCAGTAGGTTGCTGGTGAGCTCCTCTGAATTGTCTATTAATATCTATATAAATCAATACATTGTTACACATAGATAACACATTATATGAATTATTGATTAACATATGTTGTAAACTAAATATACCATACAGATATATATATATATATATATATATATATATAAAAGGAATGTGGGCAGCACCACTGTCTGTGTAGTATACTCGGAGTGCCAGCGGCTGAGTAGGCGATCCACCTCCAACGATATAAAATAAAAGAATTCCGCAGCACATCCACGTAGTAGGAAAAATGAAAAAACTTTATTCACCAAGCATGCGACGTTTCAATCCTCTCAATGGGATTTTCCTCAGGCAGTGACATAGTGGGCAGTGCTCTATGCCTATTTAAGCACAATCTCATAATTGAACAATCCATAGTTAAATTACATTCATTACAAGTAATATATATAAAAAACCATAATACAAGCAGTGTTAATAGTATGTTAATACAATCAAATCCTATCACAGATTCATGTGCAGTGATATAGTGTACATAATACCTCTAACCTATCTAATATACAATATGCAGAGACAATACTTTAATAACAATCGTAATTGATTCAGGTGTCGATCATATAAATAACTAAGGTGTGCAGGTGTACCTTCAGTAGAATGATGAACAACATTGTAGAGACGTACGGAGGGGTCAATACTCGTGGATGCCGGCGTCTCAGGCATACCATTGCGCATGTCAGAAGGACCTTCCTGGGACTTCTAATCACATGATCGCTTATCTCAGACATGCATTACACTGCGCATGTCCAAGGACCTTCAGGAATGTAGTCACTCCCCCGGTCATGTGTTAGAGTATATCACATGATCGGAATAAACAACCTGAACATCCAAGTGTTCGGTAATGATACAGGCATATGTGTAACTCTGTTCATGTGTTAATATCGATGTTAAAGATGAGGATATATAAATATATAAACAATGCATACATTGAATTCCTAAGCCGCACTGTCTATATCAAAAATATATATAGCCATCCAAAAAAAATGGGGATCGAGAATACAGGCACAAGAACAAAAATATACTAGCAGTGCGACTTGGCAGAGACTAATCACACTCCACATTGTGTCGACTCACCCGGAAAGAAACATATATGAGTCAATGATCCCTCAAGGAGATATAAGTGACCCTATATAACTGGAAGTACCATTATTATATACAGAGAGGCTTTATGTGATAAGCGAAAATTTCGCCGCTTCTCCATTACAATATTAAGTTCAGTATAGTAATTATTTAGTGGTCCCCTAGTCTAATCGAGGAGTTCAGTACATGTGACTAATGTTGTCATCATAAAGTCACAAGCTGAGTTGCCCCCCTGTGTCTGTTGGATACCATTCCTGGAACTCCAACATGGCACACCCGGGATCATCCTCTAGATTACGGGGGCCCACTATCTATATCCACTATCTATATCCATAAAAAATGTCACTTCTCTCCCAGAGATCAATCACTCAAAGAGGTCAATCCATATGTGAATCTAAACTCGTGGATGTATCGATCAGAAAACCCCATGTCACATAGCTCCATCATATATAATCATATGCATGCATACAGATCCAAAAGAACACATAAATGGACAAAGCAGCTGAGGAAATAATCGATCAGTTTGTAAAAATATCCTGTTTATATGTTAGATCAAATCATAAGTTGTGCCGCGTGCAAAAGCATGCTCGTGTGTCATGCTATGCTCAGAGCACAACTCTATAGGTATTTATAAACAAAATTTGTTCTTAAAAACAAAAAATAAAGAAATCTGTATATATGAGTCCCATGATAGTCCAATGAGTAGACCTTCCATCGTTCGTCCCTACTGTAAATACGCATAGTGTTCACCATAGCCTGAGGGTAATAAAAACAATATGTAAAACATAAGATCTCCCTGTTCAATGAGCAGGGGGCACAACCACATATTATTCCAATTAAGAGCAGACAAGCAGAACCATGGGTGCAATCACCTAGGACAATACCCAGGGCCTATAGTCCACATTTAATCCCTGTGGTCTTACTGTATTGAGTTTAGCAATCCATCGCATCTCACATTTTTTGAGAAGAGCATGTCTATCCCCACCCCTCCGTGGAGTAGGAATATGATCCACCAACATGCATTTAAGGTCCCTCTCCTTGTGGCCCATATCAGTAAAATGTTTTGGGACTGGAAGATCCATCCGTTTTTTACGGATGGTGTAGCGGTGCTGGTTAATTCTACTTTTAAAGTCCCATGAGGTCTCTCCAATATATAATAATTGACATGGGCACCAAAGGATGTATATAACAAATGAGGATTCACATGTCAAAAAGTGCTTTATGTAGTATTTTTTCTGTGTCTGAGGATGTACAAAAAAAACGCCTTTTTGCATGTATCTACAATTGATGCAGTTTAAACATGGAAAACTTCCCAATTTGGGCTTACGCAAAAAAGTTTGGCCCAGCTCTTTTTGTGGACCTATATCAGTGTGGATTAATCTATCCTTAAGGTTCTTGGTTCTTTTATATGACATGAGGGGAGGAAGGTGGAATTCCTCAATCCCCTCATGTCCACTCTTCAAGACCGACCAATGTTTTAGAATGATTTGTCGAATGTGTGTGCTTTCTTCTGTGTATACCGTCACTAAAGGAATTCTCTTATTTTGTTTATTGATGTTATTCTCCCTTTTGGTCAGGAGGTCGGCACGTGATTTGTCCTGAATGGAAATGAGATGTTGTTCCAATAGGGATACTGGATAGTCCCTGTCTATAAAAGACTGTGTCATATCTTTTAGAACCCCTGATAATTCATCATTATTGCTTACTATACGTTTTGCGCGGTAAAATTGACTCAACGGAAGGGATTTGACTATGGCTCTGGGGTGTGCGCTGTTGTATCTCAATAGTGTGTTGCGATCGGTAGGCTTAGTATATAAGCCCGTCGATAGCACACGATCATGTAAGGAAACAACCGTGTCCAAAAAATTTATTTTTTCACACGAGTGTTCCAACGTAAATTTGATATCAGGATCAATGGTGTTAAGAAATTGAAAAAACTTTATAAGTGCATCCTCCGACCCCGTCCAGATCAAAAAAATATCATCTATGTATCGCCACCACCTCAGAACCTGTCGGAAGTGGGGCGATACATAGATGTATGTCTCCTCGAGGAAGGAGACCGCCATGTTGGCGTAAGTCGGGGCCACATTGGACCCCATGGCGGTCCCCTTCCTCTGGAGATAAAAATGGTCTCCAAACAGAAAATAATTACAAGTTAATACCAAATGTAAAAGCTGTAGCAGAAAATCCTGACATTCAGCTGAGAAAGTGGACTGGGATAAGGCCTTGGTTACTACCTCAATCCCAAATTCATGTCGGATCGAGGTATACAGACTAGTAATATCAAGCGATGCTAAAATGACATCTGATGTTAAAGTAATCTCTTGTAATTTATTTAAGAAGTCTGAGGTGTCTTGAATGTATGACTGAGCCGACAGTGCATATTGTCTCAACACTCTATCAAGGAAGATAGAAATGTTGAACAAAAGGGATCCTCGGCCAGACACGATGGGCCTTCCGGGGGGACTATTAAGACATTTATGGATCTTGGGTAATAAGTACAAAAGAAGTGTAACAGGATGTGAAATAGAAAGGAAGGTTCTGAGCTTATCATCAATGATGCCAGCTGTGCTGGCTTCCTGTAGCAAGCTCTGAATCCTCCGTTCGATGTCCCATTTTGGATCCGTATGCAACCTCTGGTACACCTCACAATCATTCAGCTGTCTGTTGGCCTCTGCAATGTATTGGTGAGTGTCCATGACCACAATCGCCCCGCCCTTATCAGCGGGCTTGATGGTAAGACTGTGGTCACGGACCAACTCATCAACAGCACGCCACTCAGTTTGTGTAATGTTTGGATGCAAAAACCCTTTCCTTTCATTCAATTTCATTCAATATAATATAATTATGAATATATAAATTGAACCTCATACAGCAGGTGTGCCTCAAGGATATGAACCCTTATCACGTCATGGCTTATCCATGAAACAACCTTGTTCCCTCCAGACAGACATGTCTGAGGAAGTTAGTTTACTCTTTATTGATAATACCATATCTTTAGTAATAACTTTTAAATACAATGTCCGTTCATGTTCACAATAATTTTTATATAAACTGAACTTGCCATGAACTCATCTTGGCTTCCTCAGCCACATAATAGAACTTTGGTTACGGCTGATTTTATTCTTAAAGGCAATGAGATGAGCATTAATTTTGGTTATAATGTCATTAGATAATATTGTATATGTATGAAAATGCAAAACAAAGGCCGGCTCTGCGGCGGTAAATGATACGCTCTGCACTTATCTGCCAGGCTCAAAGTTTGTAATGTCTGCCTGCTGCAGCCAAGTTGGCCTCGAGCACAGCCATTAACTCAGCGGGGAGCTGCATACCTGCTGCCGTCATTAGGCCGGAGCTCCTGCTAGCCACAACTGGTGGCCATTCCTGCACCCTGCTCCATCCCTGCAGTTACCATTCGGCCATTTCTTAGTTCTGTCCCTTTCTAGGAAAGCTGGGTGACAGCCTGTATACCACACAGAAAGCCGGATGGCAGCTCCTAGGAGAGCTGTGTGGTATACAGGCTGTCTGTCACCCAGCTTTCCTGGTCTCCTGAGGAGAATATATCTCAGTATCGGAACATTTTGATTTGTTATCATATGATTTACCCATTCAGGAGTCTTGAAAAGCCTGGTTGCAGCTCCTATGAGAACTATGACTACTGAATGGCCAAATCATCTGATGACTTCTCTATATGTTCCCATACTGAGATATATTCTCCTCAGGAAAGCTGGGTGACAGGCTGTATACTACACAGTTCTCCTAGGAGCTGCCATAAGACTCCTGAATGGTTAAATCATCTAATAACTTCTCTATATGTTCCCGTACAGAGATATGTTTGCCTCATGTCTAGGAGACCAGGAAAGCTTGGTGATAATCCATGAGAGAGATGGAAAGCCCCCTCAGTATTCCTAGGGTAATTCCAATGGAAATATTTTCCACAGAGAATTACCTGTTGTGGATTTTTATCAAACTCTACATGTAGCGTGTGGATTTGCTGTGGAATTCAGTCACGAGCAGTTACACATGGTGAAATCATATATTACCATGGTGCGGATTTGAAATGTGCACAGTAGGTTCATTTCCGTGTGGATTTTATGAAGTGTAAGAATTTTTTGTAAAATCTTATCCATTTTGCTGGTATTTGCTGCAATATGCTGTGGATTTCATAGCTGCAGTTCTGTGGTGCAGCAACCGTAGAGTATTTGCTCCATGTGAACATACCTAAGGGCTCATACACACAGCTGTGTTCCAGCCTTGCACATGTTGCAGACCACATGTGTGGTCCACTGTCCACACCGCAAAAAAGTAGTGCATGAACCCTAACTCTTAGAAAACTGAGTACATTTACACAGAGTGGTAATGGCAGACAGCCATCACTTCTGAGGAAAAACAGCTACTTATAAGGTTCTCTTCACATCTCCATCATGACTTCTGCTTGCCAACGGTGCCTGATGGAACCCGCAGACTTAGGCTTTATCCACATTTCCATTTTTAACTGATGTGTGCTATCTGCATTTTCTGTGGATAGCACATGTACCCATGAATTTTTATGTGTTTGTTCCAGGGCCGGTGCAAGGATTTTTGCCAACACAAGCAAAGCTATATTTTGGCGCGCTCCCCGCCCCAGAAGTTGAACTCTATGATTCAGTTGACCCATTGTTGTCCGTTTGCAGCCGTAATACAGACGCTTGAACATCCGAGGATTTCTCCCACTCCAACTCATCGGTCTTAGCTTTTTCAGCCTTTGAGTCTCCTTTGCGGTCTTTATTCAGTTTGTTAGCCTTCTTATCCTTTTCAGACACGGCATCATATACTTGCATTCTTAAAGAGGACCTTTCACCGATCCTGACATTGTGAACTAAGCATACAGACATGGAGAGCGGCGCCCGGGGATCTCACTGCACTTACTATTATCCATGGGCGCCGCTCCGTTCTCCTGCTATGCCCTCCGGTATCTTCGGTCACTAAGTTATAGTAGGCAGAGATTTCGTTAAGTTATAGTAGGCGGAGTCTGCCCTTCTTCTGCTGTAGCGCTGGCCAATCGCAGCGCAGAGCTCACAGCCTTGGAGGTTATTTTCTCCCAGGCTGTGAGCTCTGCGATGCGATTGGCCAGCGCTACAGCAGAACAAGGGCAGACTCCGCCTACTATAACTTAGTGACCGAAGATACCGGAGGGCATAGCGGGAGAACGGAGCGGCGCCCAGGGATAATAGTAAGTGCAGTGAGATCCCCGGGCGCCGCTCTCCATGTCTGTATACTTGGTTCACAATGTCAGGATCGGTGAAAGGTCCTCTTTAACTCCTCCTACTCTTTCTCATCAAGGTTGGAGGTACTGGAGACACCGGGGTCCTCATCAGACTCTTCATCTTCTGGCATTCCCTCCAGAGGGTCACCCAGGATATTGTTCTCCTTTTGGGCAGGCTCTAGGAGAGCCATCTTACAGTAGTAGACAACATCTGCATGCTGGCCGTCTGTCTCCTCGTATTTCTTCCCCAGCAGACCGCTGGATTTCTGGAAGGCATTGACGGCAGAGGGGACATCTTTCATGACCCGGTCCTGGCTACTCACTGCCATGAGTCTCTTGACTTCTACTTCCACATCAGCTCTATCAGCTCTTCCATCTTCTCTGCCTCGGTCAGCAGCGCAGTGCGAGAAAAGTACTTAGCTTGAGAAGCAACTGGCACAGGAGCGCAGATCTGAGTGCTAGATATTGGGGTAATATTCCGCACTCAGCTCTGCTATGTGGTGACCTTGATATTCTGCACTCAGCTCTGCGGTAAGGACGAACTGCTCCTTATGATTTGTGCGCACTCAGGGGTAGGGAGATCTGGAAAATCTTCCTACCCCTAAGAGCGCACACGCAGTGTACGGTTTCACGCATGCGCATGAAGTCCTTCTCCCGCTGCGCTGCAATTATTTTTTGCTAATTCAGTGAATGTGCGCTAGCGCAGTGCCGCACACACCCTCCTTCAAATGATTCCTGTGCGACCCCGTCACTTCCGGTGCGGCCACTTCATTTCCGGTATAGTGTTTTGGCAAGGTATAGAAATCTGGCAGAACACCGGCACTCCAGGCAGCGAACTGTGAGAGCTGTGATTCTCTTAGGAGAAAGGACCGTAGATGACATCATCACCATTTGACCAGTAACCTAGTAATATTACTGGTCACATGACTATGAGGTAATCAAAGGTCCTTTCTTGTAAAAATCTTTTTATTATTTTTAACAAAGTATTACAACAAAAGAAAATAATAATGTCGTAGGAAAAATGAAAATAAGATGTTCACATTTCAATATTAGTGTAAAAACAAAATAACAGTAACCAAAACAACATAACAATATCCTAACACAATTCTGCAGGAGTAGCCCTCATAATTGGGACCGATAGTAATTAGTTTCCATCCACCCATCCCATCTGTAGTGGAATGCAGAAGATTTATTATGAATCCGTGCTATTGTCTGTTCAAATGAGCAGGTATTGTTTACCACTTGCCAGACCTCTTTTATATGTGGAGTGTCAATGGACTTCCAATGTCTTGTAATGACAAGTTTGGTAGCCATGACCAATGTGCCACGATCGATCTAGCTTCTTCTGGAAGATCCTCCAAACCTATCAACAATAATGCTAACTGTGGAGATAGACCAAGATGTATGTTCAAGACAGATTCAATAAGAACTTCAGTGGCTCTCCATAGAGGTTTTATAATTCCACAATCCCAGAGAGTATGTAGGAGTGTTCCCCTCTCCCCACATTGTCTCCAGCATCTGTCTGAAGTATCTGGGAAAATTAGGTGTAATTTGGACGGGGTATGGTACCATCTCATAAATGTTTTAAATAGAACTTCTCTATGGATAGTGCTTTGAAAATATTTATGAATGTTGGAAAAAGTTGCATGCCACTCACGTAGTTGTATCTTTGATTGTAGGTCATTCTCCCATTTTACCATGTGTTTGTTAGTCACCACATTCAATGATTCCGTTAATTGGGGGTAAAATATACTGATTCCCTTTCTTTTCTTGAATAAATCATTTACTAGAGACATATGAGATAATTGAGTCTTCTCTACTATTTTACGCTTATTAACAAAATCTCTGATATTTAAGAACCTATAGAAGTCATCCCTTTGAAGTTTAAATTTGACTTTAAGCATCGAGAAGGAAATCAGCGTTCCTTCCGCAAAGAAATCTTGAAGGGAGTTAATTCCAATAGCTTTCCATTCTGTAATGGGGACTAAAGGAACTTGATCATGCAAAAATTCTAGTGTGACATCAGTTAGGGGCGAGTGGTATTTCCCCTTCTTTATTTTGAGGAATGTTCTCCAGATCTCGTCCAAGATATTAATAGTATTGATAGGTGGGGGAGAGGCGGAAAATCCCAGAATAGGGGCAAGCAATCTAGATCTCATTGTATAGAGGCCACAAATTTTACGTTCAATTTCTACCCATAATTTCTTGGGGTTGTCTGACCACCAGTGGGACAGTTGGTCCAGGAGAGCCGAGAAGTAGTAGTACTGTAGATGTGGTACTCCTAGTCCCCCTTTTTTCTGATGACCAATAATAGTTCTGAATGCGACCCTGGGTTTTTTATGATCCCATATGAACAGTCGAAGTTTAGAGTTCAAAGATGTAAAATATGAGTCAGGTATAGCGATCGGTAGTGACCTGAAGAGATATAGAAGCCTCGGTAGAAGCAGCATTTTGTAAGCCGCTATTCTTCCCAGCCATGATACAGTATTTTTAGAGAACTCAGCCATGTCCTTATTAATATCAGAGGCTTTTGGGATAATTATATTCGAAGAGTTTAGATGAAGGATGCGACACCTGTATGCCCAGATATGTGATTTTATGTTTTTGCCAGTCTAAGGTGTGTCTCTTTTTAAGCTCCTGTAGTAGGGTCGGATTGATGTTGAGTGGCAGGGCCTGGGATTTATCCTGATTAATTTTGTAATATGAGATGTTACTGAATGATTTGGTAGTTCTAAAAAAGGCATCTAGTGAAGTATGAGGGTTAGTAAGTGTCAAGATAATGTCGTCAGCAAATAAAGCAAGCTTATATTCACTGTGACCCAATCCTATTCCTGATATGTCGGGATTTGACCTAATAGCAGCTGCCAAAGGTTCCATTGCTAAAACAAAAAGGAGGGGGGAAAAGGGGCAGCCTTGGCGAGTACCATTGGTAATTCTGAACGGCCTTGACAATGAACTATTCGCATAGATGGTAGCTGTAGGGTTGCTGTATAGCGCCCTGATACCTGAATGTATATCCCCACTAATTCCGAATTTTTTCATAACTTTGAACGCATACGCCCAGTTGATCCGGTCAAATGCTTTCTCAGCATCAACTGGGAGAAAGATTTCTGGGGTAGTATGGCGTTCGCAGTGTTGGAGCAATGAAATGATACGTCGAGTATTATCTGGGCCCTGCCGTCCTTTCAAGAAGCCTACCTGGTCCTTATGGATCAATTTCGGAAGAATATTCTGAAATCTTTCTGCTATTATTTTCGCATAGATTTTTACGTCCACATTTAATAGTGAGATAGGCCTGTAGTTTTTGACCTCAGATTCCTCTTAAGGCTACTTTCACACCTGCGTTCGATCGTATCCGTTCTGAACGGATCCGCTCATATTAATGCAGACGGTGGCTCCGTTCAGAACGGATCCGTCTGCATTAAAACTTAGAAAAATTTTCTAAGTGTGAAAGTAGCCTGAGCGGATCCGTTCCGACTTTACATTGAAAGTCAATGGGGGACGGATCCGCTTGAAGATTGAGCCATATGGTGTCATCTTCAAGCGGATCCGTCCCCATTGACTTACATTGTAAGTCGGAACGGATCTGCTCGCCTCCGCACGGCCAGGCGGACACCCGAACGCTGCGTTCGGGTGTCCGCTCACTGAGCGGAGCGGAGGCTGAGCGCTGGCAGGCGGATGCATTCTCAGTGGATCCGCCTCCACTGAGAATGCATTAGGGCCAGACGGCTGCGTTCAGGACCGCTCGTGAGCTCCTTCAAACGGAGCTCACGAGCGGACACCTGAACGCAGGTGTGAAAGGAGCCTTACCCGGTTTCGGGATAGTTACTATTGTGGCTCTCAGCATATCTTCTGGAAATCTGCCTGACTTGAATGCAATATTAAATATCTTGTGTATATACGGGAGGAGTAAATTATTAAATTTCTTGTAGTATTCGGCAGTAAAGCCGTCCGGGCCTGGAGATTTTAGATTAGGTGATGTCTTTATAGCCTTGGAAATTTCCATGACAGAGATTGGGAGATTCAAGTATTGATATTGTTCTGGGGTAATTTTAGGTAGATCCTATGTATCTAAAAATTCTTCAATTTTTGACTCTTCTACGGGTGTTGAGATGTTTTCAACTATATTGTATAACTCCTCATAGTAGTCTTTAAAAGAATTAGCAATGTCTCTAGGGGCAATTTTTTCCTGTCGTGTAATAGGATGAATTATACGCCTAATTTTGGATTTCTGAATTTTGCTTTTTAAGCGTCTGGCAAGTAATGCTCCAGCCTTATTATCATGGGAATAAAATTAAATTTTAGTCTGTCTCAAGGACTTCTCATATTTAAACAATAAGAGATTGTACAATTTAAATCTGGCCTTTTGAAGTTCTGCAGTGATCGTGTATGATGGATTTGACTTATTTTTGAGTTCTAAATCTTTTATTAATGTCAAGGATTCCTTCATTTCCTTCTCTCTTTGTTTTTTAAGGTAGGAGCTCAAAGACATGAACGAGCCCCTAATCTTGGCCTTATGTGCATTCCAAATTGTAAATGGCTCCATATCTGGGGTATAGTTAATGTCAAAATATTGTTTCAGGTCTGACTCTATCAATTCAGCTAGTTTGTCATTATTTTAAATATACGGGTTTACTCTCCAAACATAATCATTTACTTGTTTTTGTTTAGTTGATATTGTAAGATCGATAGGGGCATGGTCTGACCAGATAATATTTCCAATAGCTGTCCTGGATACTAGATCAATGAGTGGTCGCTCAACTAGGAAATAATCAATTCTAGAATAAGAACTGCATTTATTTGAGAAATTAGTATAATCTCGTTCTGATACGTGTTGAAGTCGCCATATGTCATAGAGATCATTCATTGTCATTGTCACTAATTTCTGAAACGCTGAGTCTCTGTACCTTCCTCCATGTGTAGTATCCAGGACAGAATTAAGGACCGCATTAAAGTAATTTCCTTAAGAATTTAGTTTGGCCAGTATTGGGGGCATACACATTCACCAAAGTAAGCAGTACATTGTCAATTAAAGCTATGAGTATTATAAAAAAAAATTTCCCCCCGGGATCGATATATTGTTCTTTAATATCCACCGAAATGGAGTCTTTGAACGCAATCAGGACCCCCCTTTTTTTCTTCTTATACGTGGAGTATACTATTTTCGGGAATTTCTTGTGTCTTATTTGAGGGGTGCTATTCTTTGCAATATGAGTTTCCTGGGCAAACAGTATGTCGCATTTCCTTCCTAAAGCCTCATTCCACAGCTGGTTACGTTTGAACGGGGAATTCAAGCCCCTTACATTAATAGATGTTACATTAATGGCCATATTGAAACATTAAGCATTGCTGAGTATCTCACCTCCTTCAGGACACCATGTGAATCGCAATCAATGAATTTTACATCTTCTACAGCTATTAAGCAAGCGGATTCAGAAAGGGAGAAGTGGATATTAGTCACAGAGTAATGGTGGATTCCTGCATACCAAAAAAAAATCAAGCAATTATCATAAGAAACATTAACATTAAACAAAAACGAAAAAAAAAAGTGTCGCCCTATAGCTATTATGGCAAAAAGAAAAGAATGAACCATTGTCATCAACAGGATGTATAGGGCGGGTTTACTCCTGGCAAACATGAAGTATTTTCTCCTCTCCCTGTTGTTTCTTCAAGGATTTTCCCTTTGTCTTTGTGATTTCCTTTGTTCTCTGCGGTCATAGGATTTTTCTGGGTGTCGGCTGTCTTGCATTCCTCCAGCAGCCTTATCTCGATGGGTTGGGGGTCGCTCTATTTGTAGATTCCATTCCTTTAGTGTATTCAATGCAGAGTCTGGGGTTTTCAATACATGCAATACTCCATCTTTAAAAACCAGAATTTTTACAGGAAAGCCCCATCTATAGTTGATGTTATTCGCCAATAAAGTTCTAGTAACAACTGCAAAATCTTTCCTGGCTCTGATGGTCGCTGCAGAGAGATCCGTAAATAGTTTAAGTCCAGTATACTGTTTTGGTAGAATTGGGTCTTTCCTCATTTCCAACAGTTGTTCTTTAACATGGAAGAAAGTAAATCTGGCGAGGACGTCTCTAGGAATGTCCTTATGCAAATACTGCGGTTTAGGCAATATATGCGCTCTGTCAATTAAAAGTTCAAAATCCTTTGTTTGAGGTAATAATTCCTTGACCAGGCTCTGAATGTGTGGAACAAGGTCACTATTGGAGATATTTTCTGGGACTCCTCTAAATTTCACGTTGTTTCTCCTACTACGGTCCTCTAAATCTGTAATTTTTGCTTGCATTAAATCGACCCGATCCTCTAATTCGTTATGCCGATCTATCACCTCGTTTTGCGATGCGGCAAAGTCGCCCATTTTGTTTTCCATATGGGAGACCCTGTCTCCTAACTCCTCTACAGCCTGTTGGAAGGGCAATATAGTCTTTTTTAGATCGGAATTAATCGACGATCTTAAAGCTAGGAGCATGTCTTTAATAAGGTCGGCCGAAAGTTCCTTATTAGAAGCTTCGAATTCAGCAAAATGGTCTGTTACAGGTTCATGCATGACAGTAATACTCACTGTGTCCTGATTCGATTTTTGGTGAATATCGACTTTTTGCCATTGAGGAGTCCCCATCAGTGTATCATCTTCATGTGCAGATGAATCATGTACATTTCCCTTTCGATCGTATTCTTCTTCTTCCAATGAATCGGAGGTTTGCAGAGTCGCTTTAGGATCAGGCGCTTGGGCACCCTCCTCCATCCCCGCTGCAGTAGATTCGGGCCGGTCTTTGTTCAGGCTGAAATCAGTGCTCAGGTTTTTCTGAAGTCTCTCCTTCGATTTCCCCTTTTTAAGCCGGGTGGTAGGAGGCATATGTAGAATTTTCTTCTCCGAATTGATCGGTGTACTATACATCGATTTCTTCTCAGAAGCGCTGGTATGCTTATAGCCGGAGCTCGATGAAGCGTCCGACATTACTGCAGCGTCGTCCCGGTCTTCACAGTCGTGACTTGAAAATGACCTATTCCTTCGAATATGACGATCGGAATTTTTAGCTCTTCTGCTTCTAGATTGTCTCAATCTTTTGGTTCCGAAATAGTAATCCATTTAGAGGTTTTTGTAGGTTTTTTGCCGCTTTTGGAGCTAGAGTGCAGAGGAGCTCCTACCTCATGCGGCCATTCACCTCAGCAGCCAAGCCACGCCCCCCATCAAAGGTCCTTTCTATCAGGAGTGTTGCTGCAGAAGGGTGCCTGAACTGTGGAGCTTTTTTTGTGAAGATTGCATCAGGAAAAGGTGACAGGGGCTGTATACTAATATACTGTAAGCTACTGTATACTGTGGGGTGCTGTATACTGTGGGGTGCTATACTGCTCTACTGTATACTGTGGGGTGCTGTACTGTGGGGTGCTGTATATTGAGGTGTGCTATATTGCTCTACTGTATACTGTAGGGTGCTGTATACTGTGGGGTGCTGTATACTGTAAGGTGCTGTATACTGTGGTGTGCTATACTGCTGTACTGTATATTGTGGGGTGCTGTATATGGTGGGGTGCTGTATACTGTGGTGTGCTATACTGCTCTACTGTATACTGTGGGGTGCTATACTGTGGGGTGCTGTATACTGTGGTGTGCTATATTGCTTTACTGTATGCTATGGGGTGCTGTATATTGTGGGGGGCTATATATTGTGGGGTGCTGTATACTGTGGGGTGCTATACTGCTCTACTGTATACTGTGGGGTTCTAAACTGCTCTACTGTATACTGTCTGGTGCTGTATACTGTGGGGTGCTATACTGATTTTCTGTATACTGTGGGGTGCTGTATACTGTGGGTCTGTATATTGTGGGGTGCTGTATACTGTGGGTGCTATATTGCTCTACTGTATACTGTGGGTGCTGTATACTGTGGGGTGCTGTATACCGTTGGGTTGCTGTATACTGTGGGGTGCTATACTGCTCTACTGTATACCTGGGGTGCTGTTTACTGTGGGGTGCTATACTGCTCTGCTGTATACTGTGGGGTGTTGTATACCATTGGGTTTCTGTATACTGTGGGGTGCTATACTGCTTTACTGTATACCTGGGGTGCTGTATACTGTGGAGTGCTGTATATTGTGGGGTGCTATACTGCTCTACTGTATACTGTGGGGTGTTGTCTACTGTACACTGTGAGGTGCTGTATTCTGTATAGTTTGAGGTGCTGTATACTATATACCGTGAGGTGCTGTATACCGTGAGGTGCTGTATACTGTGGGGTTCTGTATACTGTGGGGTGCTTTACTGCTGTACTGTATACTGTGAGGTTCTGTATACTGTATAGTATGGGGTGCTGTATACTGTGGGGTGCTGTATACTGTGGGGTGCTATACTGCTCTACTATATACTGTGGGGTGCTGTATACTGTATAGTATGGGGTGCTGTATACTGTGGGGTGCTGTATACTGTGGGGTGCTGTACACTGTAGGGTGTTATACTGCATACTGTGGGTTGCTGTATATTGTAGGGTGCTATACTCCATACTGTGGGGTGCTGTATACTATAGGGTGCTATACTGCATACTGTGGGTTGCTGTATACTATAGGTGCTATACTGCATACTGTGGGGTGCTGTATACTATAGGGTGCTATACTGCATACTGTGGGGTGCTGTATACTATAGGGTGCTATACTGCATACTGTGGGGTGCTATATACTATAAGGTGCTAAACTGCATACTGTGGGGTGCAGGGGTGCACTGCAACGCTAGGGTGAGCCGAACCCCGGTCTCCTTCCTGAACTGCAGAGCGGTGCCCACTTCCAGCCCTGAGCCCAGCTGACCAGAGCACTGATTCTGAGCCGCTGGAGTCTTCAGAACTGAAAGTATTTACAGTCATTGTGAGGAAGATGGATCATTATTTACTGGCAGCCCTGATTTTCATCTGATTCACCTTTTTGTCAGTCCATATGCCAATAGGCTCTCACTCCACTACCTCTGCCATCTGACAAGCAGATGGATAAGATCTACAGGGGGTCCTAGCTCAAAGGATGCCCCAGGTGGATAGACTCTCACCTCTTCCAGCAGCTAGGAGCCAGGCCAAGGTAATAGGAAGGATCTCAAAACCTTCCCCAGTTCAATCAGATTAGTAGACATATTGGGGCCGGCGAGTTATAGGGGATTATGAATTGTCCATCCATCCCAGGCCCAATTCAGTTATATTTGTGCGATCATGTGGCAAAGCCAAACATCCACATAGTCCTGGCTTTAGGCTAGGGTGCCCGGGAGGGGAGATATACTTATCTCCCCACAAAAACCAAATAACGGTACCATGCATGGACTCTAGTTGTAGCCGGAACCCAGGCAGATCAATTGTGCCCGGAACCATCTTGCTGCGATATTCTGGTCTGGGGCTATGAGCCCTAAGGGGTTTTATGGGTAATTTGCTCCCAGCACCAAAGAAGGAGGGGTGGGGGGGTGGTCCCTACACCTACCCATAGGCGGGGAGGGGAGTGGCCGGTTATAGGTGGTAAGCCCATGCAAGCCAGAGGTTGGTGTCTTTCTCTGAAAGGGGTTCACATCGTGCAAATGTGTTTGGAGAGACCTGGAAACCGCTGACATCAGGGACAATACCGCGTCTCGTTAGCTCAACGTAGTTGACGTCTAGCGGGCACAAGGTGTGGTATTCGTGACAGTAATTCACTGTACTCTACCAGGTGTGTGGATTTTTTTTTGTGTGTCTTTTGTGGAGGGCGTGATTGCATGCTAGGATGTGGGAAGGCAGGATCCAGGGGGCCCAAGTAAATTCTTGCCCAGGGTCCAATCAATATTAAAGACGGCCCTGCTTGCTGATTTCAGCTGTTTATCACACTCTGGAGATAGTGAGGGAAGAGCCTGTGGACTGTCAGTGATAGGATTAGATACACCACTCAGCAGGTTGTATCACACAGGATAGGATTAGATACAGATGTGATTGGATACGCTTGCTGATTTAAAGGGGTTGTCCAGGTTCAGAGCTGAACCCGGACATACCCATATTTTCACCCAGGCAGCCCCCCTGATGTTAGCATCGGAGCATCTCATGCTCTGATGCGCTCCCTTGCCCTGCGCTGGACCGCGCAGGGCAGGGTTTTTTTTTTTTACAATAACACACTGTCAGGTGAGGCTTCTGCCCGGCAGTGTGTTTCGTGACGTCACCGGCTCTAATGGACGTGCTTTAGCGCTGCCCTAGAAGTTTCACTGGCTAGGGCAGCGCTAAAGCCCGCCCATCAGTGCCGGTGAGGTCACCAGGCAGTCCCATGGAGAGCCCGGTTCATCACCGGAACTCCCGAAAATGCCTTTTCCCTGCGTGATTTAGCGCAGGGCAAAGGAGAGCATCGGAGCATGAACTGCTCCGATGCTCAAGTCAGAGGGGCTGTCTGGGTGAAAATGGAGGTATGTCCAGGTTCAGCTCTGAACCCGGACAACCCCTATAAGCTGTTTTTCAAACTCTGGAGATGGTGAGGGAAGAGCCTGTGGGTGGTCAGTAATGGGATTAGATACATAGCTCAGTAGGCTGTATCACACAGTATAGGATTAGATACACATGTGAGAGCAGAGCCTGTGGACAATCAGTAATGGGATTTAGACACTGGGTTAGGCCGAGTTCACACGAACGTGTGTGACCCGTGCTCGTGCTGCGGCCCGAAAATAGCGGGCCACAATGCGCGATCGCCGGCTGTAGGTCAGCCGCATTGGATCGCGGACCCATTCACTTTAATGGGTCCACGATCCGCCCGTTCCGCTAAAAGATAGGACATGTTCTATCTTTTTGCGGAACGGAGGTACGGGACGTAACTCCACGGAAGCACTCTGTAGTGCTTTCAAGGGGTCCCGTCCCGTGCGGCCGTTCCGCGATTCCAGATTTGCGGACCCATTGAAGTGAATGGGTCCGCATCCGTGATCCGGAATGCACACGGAACTGTGGCCGTGTATTGCGGCCCGCGATTTGCGGGCCGCAATACGGCCACAGATCACACACGTTCGTGTGAACTAAGCCTTAGAAGTAGATTCATGTCTGGGTGTAGTAACATGGACACAGGAGTTATAGTGGGTCTAGCTGCTGCAGACAAAGCAGTGTGGGGGTGTGGCGAGCCTGTGACTCATCACTGTGCAGTGTAGCCAGGCTTGTGTATCAATAAAGTTATGTATTCAACAAAACAAGAAGGGGAGAAAGTAAACAGATCTGCCAGAATAGTCTGATGTCTTGCAGGGGGAAAGGAAAGCTCAGACATGAAAAACAGGCATTGGGGGCATATGTATGCATGGTGTGGGGTATGTGAGGAGCACATAAAAATAATTTAGATTTTGGGACCCGACAACCTCTTTAAAGAGGACCTTTCATGGGTCCAGACATTATAAAAGTATCAGGATACGTAGGGGATAGTGCAGGGATCTAACTGCACTTACTATTTTCCTGCGCGCTGATCCATTCGCTCTCTGTGGCCCCCGTTGTATTGTCCCATCTGGTATACTAATTAATAGCATCGGAGCAATGGCGGGAAGACTTTCTCCGTCGGCGTCTCCTTCTCCCCTGGCTGTAGCGCTGTCAAATCGCAGCGGAGAGCGTCAAAGCGAGGGAGAAAAAAACCTCACCTTCTCCCTGGCTGCAATTAGACAACGCTAAAGCCAGGGGCGAAGGAGACGCCTACGGAGAAAGAATCAGTCTCCCCCTCATTGCTCCGATGCTATTAATTAGTATAGCAGGTGGAAAAGTACAGCGGGGGCCACAGCGGGCGAAGGGAGCGACGCCCAGGAAAAGTAGTAAGTGCAGTTAGATCCCTGCACTATCCCCTACGTATCCTGATACTAAGTTTATAATGGCGAACAAGATACAGAGATAAGCCGCACTCACCATTCGTGTTCACGCTTCTTTATTGTAGGGCATAAAGAGCCTACAAAGTCACACACATATATATATTTGATAATGCTTTATTAATAGAAAAACACATAAATTGTTACATATAGAGCGGTTTCAATTAATGGTAAAAAGTGCAGGAGTATAAAGTGACAAGTGCATGGAGCCAACCAACCAATCCAAGAAAGTTAGTATATCTGATAGGTAAGATGGTACGACAGGTAATGGGACGATTGAGAGAGATGCAAGAAATGGTATGAGTCCCAATAGTACTTGCAAACAAACACAACGTCCTAATTACACAACCACAGGTAACTAGTATACAAGTGGACATACAAGAAATCCACACTTGTGGTGTGCAGAGCGGTAAGCAATAAATATGAACATCAGTGAACCAATGCTAATCCGCCTGCAAACAACAATTCAATAGAATCAACCGTGGTAACCTATACTGACCGGAGAGGATGATGTGATGGCTCCTTACCCGACGCGCGTTTCGCCTTGCTTCTTCATACGCCCCCTGAAGAAGCAAGGCGAAACGCGCGTCGGGTAAGGAGCCATCACATCATCCTCTCCGGTCAGTATAGGTTACCACGGTTGATTCTATTGAATTGTTGTTTGCAGGCGGATTAGCATTGGTTCACTGATGTTCATATTTATTGCTTACCGCTCTGCACACCACAAGTGTGGATTTCTTGTATGTCCACTTGTATACTAGTTACCTGTGGTTGTGTAATTAGGACGTTGTGTTTGTTTGCAAGTACTATTGGGACTCATACCATTTCTTGCATCTCTCTCAATCGTCCCATTACCTGTCGTACCATCTTACCTATCAGATATACTAACTTTCTTGGATTGGTTGGTTGGCTCCATGCACTTGTCACTTTATACTCCTGCACTTTTTACCATTAATTGAAACCGCTCTATATGTAACAATTTATGTGTTTTTCTATTAATAAAGCATTATCAAATATATATATATGTGTGTGACTTTGTAGGCTCTTTATCTATGTACACACATATTGTTTTACACCCTAGCCTAACATCTATTGGTTGTGTAATTTATTGTAGGGCATGTTGCGGGGGCAGACTCACATGGAGTATCAATCCATGTGTATAGATACTATTCGCAGACTATGTGTCACTTTTTGTAACTCTTGTTTTATTTGTGTCAGTATTGTTTTTAAACTTAAACTTGCACTGATGTATCAATGCACCTGTGTTTCAGGTGTGTGCAGGGGGTGTAGCATCAAGGGTGTTCGAGTGATGGGTCAGCTGACCCCCCCCTATATGATGCTATAAACTAGCACACACTTGATTCCCAGAGTGGATCAAACAGCCGGATGAACATATTCTAAGACGCGCTGTGCTGGATCTTGTTCATCTAGGTCTGGCGCAAGTACTTTGCTGTGTTTCTCGGATTCGGGGAACTCCATGGCTTCTAGGATTCTGCTTTGACTATTTGACAACTTTTTTTTCCAGTGATGTTGCAGATGTGCTCTATCTGTTTTTTTTATCTGCTTGCCTTAGCTTTAGTTGCATCTCTTGTGTGGCAAAGGAATAACTTACTTTTGCTGCCTCGGCTTCTCCGCAGGTGAGAGCAGCCATTTTTCATTTATTGAAGACTTGCTAGAGCGGCTTGCTTACGACCTGTTCCTCAATGATGATTCCTGGCTAGTGGACATTGTGAGCCTGTTTGCTGGCTGCCTAATGTCTCTAGGAACGGACTTGCAGATAAGAATACTTATGATGATTAATGCAGTATGTATAAAATCGCAGATAAGATAGCTAAAATAATTCACATAGGTATAATCGTATGGCTAAAAATTGCAATTATATCACACACCAACATGAATTCGTATTGGTATATATTATAGTCCCAATTCTTAAAGCCTATGGGTGGTATTTGGATGGTCCTCTCACTCGATGTTTAGCAAACGAAATCCACAGTTTTAACTATAGTAGATAGTGTAATTTTGAATAGGCAGTTGAGTCAGTATGAAATGCTTCAAGAGAATAGATGTTGAATAGTGACTTTTTCGGATGATGAAATCGAATAATGGTTGATTGTCAGTCTATACCTCCGTTGCTACATGGAGTCCCATGGAGCGGTCAGTATCTAACCTTACCTCCTTCCTGTGGATGACTCCGGCCGTATTAGTTCGCTGCCTGGGTACGATACCCTTAGTGGTCCTGGAGGTGTCAGCTCAGCGTCCCACGTGTTCAGGTAAACTTGGTTCCCAGCTGTACGTTCGAGTCTTGAATATCAGAGGTGGTAAAATGACAGGTCAGTATAAATACCCCACATGTGAACCCATTTTGGGAAGAAGACACCCCAAGGTATTCCGTGAGGGGCATGGCGAGTTCATAGAAGTTTTTTTTTTTTTTTTGGCACAAGTTAGCGGAAATTGATATATATTGTTTTTTTCACACAAAGTCTCCCTTTCCGCTAACTTGGGACAAAAAGTTCAATCTTTCATGGACTCAATATGCCCCTCAGCGAATACCTTGGGGTGTCTTCTTTCCAAAATGGGGTTATTTATGGGGTGTTTGTACTGCCCTGGCATTTGAGGGTCTCCGCAATCATTACATGTATGGCCAGGATTAGGAGTTTCTGCTATTCTCCTTATATTGAGCATACGGGTAATAAGATATTTTTTTTTCCGTTCAGACTCTGGGCTGAAAGAAAAAATTAACGGCACAGATTTTTTCATTCGCATCGATCAATGTGGATGAAAAAATCTCTGCCCAAAAATGTGCAAAAAAAGGGGGGAAAGGCGTCTGCCAGGACATAGGAGCTCCGCCCAACATCCAAACCCACTCAGCTCGTATGCCCTGGCAAACCCGATTTCTCCATTCACATCAATCGATATGGATGAATAAATCATTGCCAGAATTATTATTTTCTTTGTATAAAAAATGTTTGCCAAAGCATATGAACACCGCCCCTCAGCTCATAAGCCTCGTCAAACATATCTTTTTTACTGCAGAGGAGAAATCTCGTCTTGCAGTGCCGCATACACCGACTTTTGTGTAATCTGACAGCAGCTCAATGCTTCTGTCAGAATGCACATCAGTGCTGCAGCTGGTTGATCGCTTGGTCCACCTAGAAGGTAAAAAAACAAAGCAAAAAAAAAAAAAAACAGGCCGCAACGCAATAAATTTATTAACATTAACTTTATATAACATTTTAACAGAACATTAACTTTTGTAAACTTTATTGAACTTTTGAAACAGAATATTAACTTTTATGCTTACCTGTGTTTTTTTGTTTTTTACCTTTAGAGGATAAACCTCTCCTTCCCCATGGGACAATGTGCAAAGCGCAAATCGCCCAGAGATGTGGCGAAGTACATTATGCACTTTGTCCCAGGTGAAAGGAGAGGTTTATGGCAGCTCTGTGTGAAAGGGCCCTAAGACCCCTGTGTGGCTGTCCTGTGTCACGCAATCCCTACACTAATAGTGTACCTGTGTGTGGTACTTGCGGAAACACTTCCCTATGCATAGTGCAGGCTGGTCAGGACAGTCAGGCCAAAAAACGGTGGTGTCACGCCTTATTCCAGCCCTGCTACAGACACTACATCTTTTTCTTGGGGACCGTTGAGTTGGGGTACCAGGATAGACAGTCGGGAAGTGTCTGCCATATAGCCGGCTAACTACATCAGGGACTTGGGGCACGGACCCTCCTGGATACAGGATTTCCGAAATGATCTCTTCCTGGAATTTTAGGAAGGATCCTGTTCTCCCAGCCTTACTGTAGAGAACAAAACTATTATATACAGCCAATTGAATTAAATAAATAGACACCTTCTTATACCAGCGTCTGGTGCGGCGGGACACTAAATAGGGAACATCTGGTCATTGAAGTCCACCCCTCCCATGTGAAGGTTATAGTCGTGGACAGAGAGTGGTTTCTCAATTACTCTAGTTGCCCTTTCAATTTGCACTGTCGTGTCTGCGTGAATTGTGGACAGAAGGTAAACGTCCCTCTTGTCCCTCCACTTCACCGCAAGCAGTTCTTGGTCACACAGGCAGCCGTCTTCCCCCGTGCAAGTCGGGTATTGACGAGCCATTGGGGGAAGCCCCGGCGACTAGGTCGCGCGGTGCCACAGCGCTGAATTCCGACTAGATGTAAGTGCCGAAAGAGGGCCACACTTGAGTAAATATTGTCCACGTATAAGTGGTACCCCTTGTGGAGTAAGGGTGACACCAAGTCCCAGACAATCTTGCCACTGCTCCCCAGGTAGTCAGGAGATCCGACCGGCTCCAGTTTTGAGTCTTTTCCCTCATAGACCCTAAAATCATATGTATAGCCTGTGGCCCTTTCACAGAGCTTATACAGTTTGACCCCATACCGAGTGCGCTTGCTGGGGATGTACTGTTTGATGCCAAGGCGCCCGGTAATATGTACTAGGGACTCGTCTATGCAGATGTTCTGATTGGGGGTATACGCATCTGCAAATCTGGATGACAAATGGTCTATGAGGGGCCGAATTTTGTGGAGCCAGTCATAAGCAGGGTGGCCTCTTGGATGACAGGTTTTATTGTCAGCGAAATTCATAAAGCACATGATGACCTCAAAACGTGCCCTGGACATTGCAGCAGAGAACATGGGCATGTAATGTATTGGATCTTTAGACCAATAGGACCACAATACATTTTTTTTTAGTTAGACCCATGCTGAGGATAAGGCCTAGAAAAAAAAATAATAATCGGAAACTGACTGGTTTCCACCAGAAAGGCTGGGCATAGAAGCTTTCCGGATTGGCAGTAATAAACTGTGTGGCGTAGTTTTGGAAATTGTGGTTTCTGCCACAACTAAGTCATAGAGATCCGTGGTGAAGAACAGCTAAAAAAACTTGAGGGCTGATCCTAAATGAGCTGTCTCCACGTGAACTCCAGACAGGGCGGTAAAAGGGGGCAATACGGGTGCGGCGGAAGCAGGGGAGTGCCAATCAGGGTTTGCCAGCACCTCTGGGAGACTAAGGGCTCTATGGGCCTGTGAACGTGGTGGCTGCGACGGGGGAGATACTGCACGTGCCACCGTACCAGCTTAAACTGCCCTTCTGGTGCTCGCCATTTCACCAGGGAATACAACAGTGCTGGTAGAAGGTCCAGGATGTGCTGCGCTGCTGGTGTATGCCGCACCATAAAAAAGATCAGCGCTAGCACCACTCTGCTGCAAATGATGCTCATCATGCGAGGTATGCATTACACTGACATGGGATCGGGTACGCCTGACCGTAGCAGGGACCTCAGCCTCATCACCTTCGCTAGCGGTTAGAGTGCCACTGCTTTCTACAGGTTCATATTCTGAACCACTGGATTCCGCGGGTGAGGCGTCCCCATCGCTTTCATGAATCACGCCCAGAATCCTGTAGGCCTCTTCAGCGGAATACCCCTTGTTTGACTTTTTGGGCTCACTAAATTTAGGTGGTATTCCTCTGAGACTACCCAGGAAAAAGAGCAAACCTACCTAGTAAAAAGGAGTGCTTTCGAAGTAAAGCTGCGATCGCTAATAAAGGTCCAGAAAGCTAAAAAGTGATCTTTATAGCGGCGCAGCGATTTTACAGTGTTTTTGCAGTGATCAGAAAAATTAATTCTGTCACTGCAGTGGGGGCGGACTGAACGCAAGTGTGCGCACAAGATCAGGCCTGATCGGGCGAACACTGCGTTTTTTGTAGAGCCTAAGGTGACCCTAATGTACTTATATAGATCTGATTGCGATCAGTCTTGATCACTTACAGATACTATATAGTACTAGTGCTGATTAGCAAAAGCGATGACGCTAATCAGCGACTAATCAGTGACTGCTGTGTGGTGGGCTGGGCGCTAACTACCTAGCAAGTAGCTAACTACCTGGCAGTGATGAGGTACCCTTACAGGGGGGTGATCAATGACAGGGGGTGATCAGGGAGTCTAATATGGGTGATCAGGGGTTAATAAGGGGTTAATAAGTTATAGGGGGGGTGTAGTGTATGTGTGGTGATTTTTGCTACTTACAGAGCTGCCTGTGTCCTCTGATGGTCGATCCAAGCAAAAGGGACCACCAGAGGACCAGGTTGCAGGTATATCAGACGCTATTTACTAAATAGCGTCTGACATACCTCTTTGATTGGATCTTTTAAAAATCTACAGCCTGCCAGCCAGTGATCGCTGCCGGCAGGCTGTAGATGAACTTCTGAACTGCGCGATCCTGTGAACGCGTGCTCCTGTGAGCACGCGTTCACAGGAAATCTCGGGTCTCACGAGATGACGCCTTTCTGTGTTAGGCTGAGTTCACACGGGCGAGATTTCCGCGCGGGTGCAATGCGGTAGGTGAACGTATTGCACCCGCACTGAATCCGGCACCATTCATTTCTATGGGGCTGTGCACATGAGCGATTTTTTTCACGCATCACTTCTGCAATGCTTTAAAATCGCAGCATGCTCTATATTCTGCGTTTGTAACGCAGGACAGGCCCCATAGAAATGAATGGGGCTGAGTGAAAATCGCAAGCATCCGCAAGCAAGTGCGGATGCGGTGCGATTTTCACTCATGGTTGCTAGGTGACAGTCTATTCACTGTATTATTTTCTCTTATAACATGGTTATAAGGGAAAATAATAGCATTCTGAATACAGAATGCTTAGTACAAGGGCAATTGAGGGTTAAAAAATAAATAAATAAATTAACTCACCTTGTCCTCTTCATCGCGCAGTTCCCGGTCTCTTCTGATGAGCTGTCGGCTAAAGGACCTTTGGTGACGTCAGATCACATGCTCCAATCACATGGTACATCACCACGGTGATGTACCATGTGATTGGAGCATGTGATCTGACGTCACCAAAGGTCCTTTAGCCGACAGCTCATCTACCAGACCGGGAACTGCGCGATGAAGAGGACAAGGTGAGTTAATTTATTTTTTATTTTTTTAACCCTCAATTGCCCTTGTACTAAGCATTCTGTATTCAGAATGCTATTATTTTCCCTTATAACCATGTTATAAGGGAAAATAATACAATCTACACTACAACTAACCCAAACCTGAACTTCTGTGAAGAAGTTCGGGTCTGGGTACCACAGTCGGTTTTTTATCACGCGAGTGCAAAACACATTGCACCCGCGTGATAAACACTGAACATCGGAACGCAATCGCAGTCAAAACTGACTGCAATTGCGTACCTAATCGCGCGGGTTTGCCGCAATACACCGGGACGCATCCGGACCTAATCCGGACACGCCCGTGTGAACTCAGCCTTAGTGTGACCCAAAAGATACACAGATACAATAAATATCCACAAGTTTGTTCAACTTTTCCATCATGAGTGCAGAATTGGTATCCAAATGAAAAGAGAACCTATTTAATCCTACTCCCCCATCCCACCCCCACCCTCATTATCATTGTCTTGGGGCACATCCATTGCGAACAGGACATTATGACCATGTCGACCAAGTTCTATCCCATCTAATTTTCTGGCTCTTATTATAAATAGCAAGCTTCTCATATGTTTTCACTTTATCGACAAGTTGATGCCATTCAGATCCATGGATCGGATCCGCAAAACACATACGGACGTCTGAATGGAGCCTTACAGGGGGGTGATCAATGACAGGGGGGTGATCAGGGAGTCTATATGGGGTGATCACCCCCCTGTCATTGATCACCCCCCTGTAAGGCTCCATTCAGACATTTTTTTGGGCACAAGTTAGCGGAAATTGATATATATATATTTTTTTTTTTACAAAGTCTCATATTCCACTAACTTGCGACAAAAAAATAAAATCTCACATGAACTCACCATACTCCTCACGGAATCCAAATGCGTAAAATTTTTTAGACATTTATATTCCAGAATTCTTCTCACGCTTTAGGGCCCCTAAAATGTCAGGGCAGTATAAATACCCCACAAGTGACCCCATTTTGGAAAGAAGACACCCCAAGGTATTTCGTGATGGGCATAGTGAGTTTATGGAAGTTTTTATTTTTTGTCACAAGTTAGTGGAATATGAGACTTTGTAAGGAAAAAAAAAATCATCATTTTACAACTTGTGACAAAAAATAAAAAGTTCTATGAACTCATTATGCCCATCAGCGAATACCTTAGGGTGTCTACTTTCTGAAATGGGGTCATTTGTGGGGTTTTTCTACTGTCTGGGCATTGTAGAACCTCAGGAAACATGACAGGTGCTCAGAAAGTCAGAGCTGCTTCAAAAAGCGGAAATTCACATTTTTGTACCATAGTTTGTAAACGCTATAACTTTTACCCAAACCATTTTTTTTTAACCCAAACATATTTTTTTTATCAAAGACAAGTAGAAAAATAAATTTAGAGAAAAATGTATATAGAAATGTATTTTTTTTTTTCAATTTTACAACTGAAAGTGAAAAATGTCATTTTTTTTTGCAAAAATTTCGTTAAATTTCGATTAATAACAAAAAAGTAAAATTGTCAGCAGCAATGAAATACCACCAAATGAAAGCTCTGTTAGTGAGAAGAAAAAGAGGTAAAATTCATTTGGGTGGTAAGTTGTATGACCGAGCAATAAACAGTGAAAGCAGTGTAGTGCAGAACTGTAAAAAGTGGTCTGGTCATTAAGGGTGTTTAAGCTAGGGGAGCTGAGGTGGTTAACTCCGATCTATATAAAGTAGCGAAAATAACTGGCAAATTCTTGCTCAATATCTGCCCTATCTGTACATATATTTCCCTTAAGAGATCTAATACTTTTAATTATGGTGGTAGTTTGCTGATTTTGAATTAGGGAGGCTAGTAATCTCCCTGGCTTTCCTGCCTCACAGAACCCTAGCTTTAAGTAGACACTGTTGTATATCTACACTTTGATCTGTGGCAATTATCCCATGTAGAGCCTGTACTCCTTGTTCCAAAGCAATCTCCTTTTTAGCATAGGAAGCTTTAGCTTTTTGAATTCTAGAATAGAGTGCCTCGGATAAAGGCTTTTAAAGCGTCCCAGACATAATGTTAAAATTAAAAGAACCAGCGTTAACATTCCAAAATTCTTCCAGTTCACTCCTGATTTCTCCCTGTTTCTGAATTATATTAAGCCAATGAGGATTAACTCTAAAAAAACGAGATACCCTAACATCCTCCTACTTTTTTATTACTAGGAGAATTGGAGAGTAATCTGAGATCATATGTGGCTCGTATTTCATACGGACAATCCTTTTAATAAAGCTAGCCGTTGTAAAGGCGAGATCTATCCTGGATAAAGCGGTACAGGATTAACTAAAACAGGAATATACTCTTGCAGTACCATACAAATATCTATTAGCGCCATTTCTTGGCATATGTTGAATAATGACGATATTCCTCCTGTTCCCGAACTGCTCGACATCCATAAGAGACCCTATCCAATTCACGGTCCATAACATCATTAAAATCTCCTAGCAATATAATTGGGCATTCATCTCTTTGACTTACAAAGTCAAAGAGTTGAGAAATGACATACAGAGAGAAAGATGTAAACAAACACCAATATGCATATTGTCTGGGACCACCTGCAGTGAAAAAACACAAACCTGCCCTCTTTATCTTTTCTTTGTCCATTAGGTTCATACTGAATTTTATTATGTATATACACACTGACCCCCTGAGAGTAAGAAGAGAAGCAGGAGTGATACTCAGCTTGTGCCAACTTTTTTTTCATACAGGAATTTTTCTCAGAAATCAGATGAGTTTTAACTAGACCCACAATCGCGGGAAGATGTTTACTGATTATATCAGAAACAAATCACTCTTTTAGTTCTGTCCGCCAGACCACGGACATTCCATACAAAAAGTCTTTCAGTCATTAAATTGTGATTATCCTGCCTCTAGGTCGGTCATTGGAGGCTCAAACCTCCCAAGCCTGTCTGCCTTAGATGTGCCCCGAGACCGTGAATCCCCTCCCCCATCCACCCCCCCAACCCCCCTTCCTGGTCATCAGAGAGTGGCATCCCTCCCTGATAGCTTCTTCATAATTGCACTCCCCCCTCCCCACCCTCGCCACTCATGCCTACTCCAAATTTAATTAACAATACCCTCCTGCTCCATCCACGACACTAGTCCGTCCAATTTAGGGAAAAACAAGGTCTTTCCTTCATATATTAATCTAAGAGTTGCTGGGTACATCATAGAGTATTTAATTTTTACAGATGCAAGCTGCTTTTTCACCTCACAAAATGCCCTACGTTTTAGAAAAATCCGGGTAAATCTCAATCCTTCTATCATTAAAAAGCAAGTCTTTAATATCCCGCTTTTCCCTCAAGATCTTATCCCTATCTCTTTGGGACAGCAATCTGACTAACATTGTCCTCGGGGGGACACTCAGCGTTTTTTTTTTTTAGCTGGAATCCTCTGCGCCCTCTCCACGCAGAAAGAGGGCGAAGGGGATTCCATTCCGATATTATTTAACAACCAACTCTGTACAAACTGTTCTGCTGAATCACCCTCAGCCCCCTCCGGAAATCCCATAAGCCTCAAATTAGATCTTCTCAACATGTCCTCCAGGGAGGCCAATTTATCCTTCAGTATTTTATTCTCAGATTCCAAAATATTGGCTTTCCCCGAGGTCATGTCCAGATCCTTTTTCATTTCCTAAATGAAAACCTGCAGCTCCTTAACTTTGTCCCGTATCGTATTAATTTCATCTTTTATAAGGGAAATATCAGATTGTACAGAGGCAACCTTCAAAGAGAGCTCCCTCAGTGATTGATTAGATAGATGAACCGCTGCCAGTATATCAGCCAATTTGTTATCAATCAACTCCATCCTATTTTCTCCCCCCGTATTCCCATCAATATCACTCCCCAAGTCTATTTTATCAGAGATAGCAGGATTTTCCTGGGATAACTGTGCTTTCTGAGTTTGTCTTGTCTTGTGCGGGGAAGATTTAAAAAAAAAATCTATTTTTGCTGAGGGGCTACTCGGGCCCGAACTTTTAGGTGATGAATACCCCACATATTTCCTATTAACAGACTTCGGAGGCATTTTCCCTTAGAAATATCAAGAATACAGAACTTATAACGCTTATGAGTAATACAAATAACAATCCTAGTCGCAGTGTTCCACCTCCTCCTCTTCCTCTAGAAGAGGGAGAGCGAGATAGAGGGGAAGACTGATGATATTATGGATACTAAGAACATAATTAATTATTAATAAATGGAGAAGATGGTACAATTTGGAAAATTAATGCTCTAGTATCCAAATATCATGATATCAATTACCCAATACCAATAACCGCACTCCTCACATTACAAATCCTGTACAGATTTCCAGACATATGAACTCATAGATATTATTAAAATAGTAGTTGACAAAGTAAATAAGCAACCCAACAATAAGGTTTGAAAGGTTTGATAGGTTAGTGCTCTAGTGTCCAGATAGGGGGGTATTAATAACTCTCACTACTTCACACATTGCAGTTCCAATGAAGAGGGTCCAAGCATATAAGTTCATAAATTCAAGAGAGTTATAAAGTATTAGATTGTTAGAATATTAGTTGACAAAATTAGTAGCTGGTAAAGTTTGAAAAAAAATTTACACTCTACTGTCCAAATATAAAGATATTACTCAAAATGCTACATGCATTGGTCACAATAACTTTCTGTAACCTTTCCAGCTTGTAAAAGCATCCATCCAGGCCAGGACCTCAGCAGACTCCTATAAATTTCACAGGAGACTACAGGTAGGCCCCTGCTAACAGTATCGATATGAATGCCCCTCACATTACAAATCCAGCACAAATGTCCAGACATATAAGCTTATGGACAATGTTCAAGTAGTAATTAGCAAGATTAGTAGATGCCAACAAAGGTGAGGGTTACGGAGTTAATGCTGTGCTGTAATGTCCAAATACCCAGATGTACATTACTCACGGTACTTCAAATGCTAGCAGGGTGGATCCATATGGCCTTTTCAACTTGTGTGAACTTCCATTCAAGGCTTTCGCCAGCTCCAATGTGTTTCAATAGGAGCAGCTGCTTCTGATGATAGATGGTAAATTAATTACATCTAAGGTTAGCTTTAACTAACTATATTTCCAGTCAAAACTCCAAGCAGTCTTCTAATCAACAATTATAAGGAAGGTTCCTGTCCGGCTCAAATCGATCCCCACCAAGCAGTCCCCCAAACAGGCCCAGACCACACCGCTAACAGGGCACTCCAGTGTCCCCCCACATGTGAATGTAAAAGCGTTTAATAAGAAAATTATAGCAATAAAAATATATAACATAAATATATATATAAAAATAAATATAAAAATGCTGCCTTGCTATCATCATAGATGCCTGCTTGGATGTTTTCTGTGTTTTTCTAGGAAGTATAAGGACGACGGCCTCACTCCAAGGGAAAATTGGAGAGCTGAGACAAATAGCTAACTGCCTATTCTCCGTCGGAGCGGGGCAGCCGTCCAGGTCTATAAAAAGCCAAACAGTGTTTTAAGCTCGAATATTTTTCTAGATTCTAGGCGGGACATACAACTAATATGGTCTCCACCTCTCCAATGCTTTTTTACTTGTTCAAGTGCTGCAAAAGTCATTCCTTGTGGGTCTTAATTATGATATTGTTTAAAATGTTGAAATAATGAGTGTTTCTCATAACTCTTTTTTTATATTGGAATGTTCTGCAATACGCTTTTTCAATGTTCGTTTAGTTTGGCCTATGTATTGTTTCCCACATGGACATTCTATAATGTAGATTACATTCATAGAACTGCAGATAAGGAACTTCTTAATCTCACGTATAAATACATTTTGTGTGGACGTGATCTTAAGTGATTTTTCTCAGGAATGCTGAGATTTTGCAATTGTTATATTTTTCACATTTAAAAAACCCTTTTAACTTTAACCACTTATTGATAGACTGTTTCCTTGTCTGGTTATTTCTAATTGTTGGGGCTATCTTCAGACCAAGGTTCAGAGCTTTGGTGTATGTTATTTGGGGGGTCTTTGTTAGTATGGGACCAATATATTTGTCTTTTAGAATGAGATGCCAATGTTGTTTGATAATTTGTTACATTTTCTTATATTGGCAATTGAATGGTAAAAATTTACGTATGATTTCTACTTCATCTGATAACTTTGCTGTAGGGGAGGCTTTTTTTAAAAAAAAGTCTGTCTATCCAATTGATTTACCTTCATTAAAGATTGATCTATTATATTTATAGGATACTCTTTCATCAGGAATTGTTCCTTCATCTTATCCGCCTCTTTTTTTAAATGTACAGTTTCTTTTTAATTGTCGGAACTGACCTAGGTATATTCAAAAGCCATCTTGGCAGGTGGCAACTCGAATATAATATGTACACGTTTTTGGCCACTGGTTTTTGATAAGTGGTACACATCAATCTATCATGTTCCACTGTGATTTGTAGGTCAAGGAATTCCACTTGAGATTGACTTACGTTGGCTGTAAATTGTAGGTTGCACATATTTCTATTCAGTTCATGAAGGAATTTATGGAGTTCAATCTCATCATTCTGCCATATAAACACAATGTCATCTATATAACGTTGCCAGAGGACCAGGTCTGCCCCCAGCCTAGGAGTGATGTGGTTCAATTGCCATTGGGCCATGAACAAATTGGCGTAGCTAGGGGCAACCCTGATCCCCATGTCAGTACCCCTGGTCTGAAGGTAAAAGTCAGATTCAAAGATCTAAAATAAATTTGACTCCCTCTGCTAAATAATCAATTTGATGTTCATGAAATTGTCCTCCTTGTTTTAATTGTGATTTCATGGCTTCAATGCCCTGCTCATGACCTATTATGGTGTACAGAGAATGTACGTCAAGTGTGCCTATTATCCAATGGGGTTCAAATTTTAGTTGTTCTATGATCTGAATGATTTGAGTAGTGTCCTTAATATAAGATTTTATTTCTTTAACTGTTGGTTGTAATAGTCTGTCAATATACCGGTAATAGGATAAATTTGATGTTATGGATCCAATTCTGGAAATTATTGGACGTCCTGGAGGATTGATTTGATCTTTATTTAATTTTAGTATGCAATAGAAAATGGGTGTTCTCTGCTGTGTATTTAATATGAAATTGTGTTCTTGATCTGATAGAATTAGCTTCTGCAGCCCTTTTTCGCAAAGATCTTTTAATTCCTGATTGAATTCTTTGATGGGATCTCCTTTAATTTTTGTATATGTAGTTATATCGGAAAGTTGTCTTCTACATTCCTCACTATATTTCTTAGCTTCTGGAATCACTATTGCCCCCTCCTTTATCTGCAGGTCTTAGCACAATATCTGTGTCCGTTTGTAAGTCTTTAACCTCTTGCCATCCGTCCGGACGGCAGTGCTCTCAGGTCTCAGTGACGCCTATTGGCGTCATCTCCCCATGTAGACTCCCTGATCACCCCCTGTCACCCCCTGTCATTGATCACCCCCCTATAAGGGTCCCTTATCACCGCCAGTTACTTAGCTACTTGTTATGTAGTTACCGCCCAGCCCACCGCACCGCAGTCACTGATTAGTCGCTGATTAGCGTCATCGCTGTCGCTAATCAGCACTAGCACTATATAGTATCTGTAAGTGATCAAGACTGATCGCAATCAGATCTATATCAGTACATTAGGGTCACCTTAGGCTCTACAAAAAATACAGTGTTCGCCCGATCAGGCCTGATCTTGTGCCCACACTTGCATTCAGTCTGCCCCACCGCAGTGACAGATATTGTTTTTTTCTGATCACTGCAAAAACACAGTAAAATCGCTGCGGCGCTATAAAGATCACTTTTGAGCTTTCTGGATCTTTATTAGCGATCGCAGCTTTACTTCGCAAGCACTCCTTTTTGCTAGGCAGGTGTGCTCTTTTTCCTGGGTAGTATCAGAGGAATACCCCCTAAATTTAGTGAGCCCAAAAAGTCAAACAAGGGGTATTCCGCTGAAGAGGCCTACAGGATTCTGGCCCTGATGTATGAAAGCTATGGGGACGCCTCACCCGCTGAATCCAGTGGTTCAGAATATGAACCTGTAGACAGCAGTGTCACGCTAACCGCTAGTGAAAATGATGAGGTTGAGGTCCCTGCTATGGTCAGGCGTACCCGACCCCATGTCAGTGTTCTGCATACCTCGCGTGATGAGCTTCATTTGCAGCAGAGTGGTGCTAGCGCTGATCTTTTTTATGGTGCGGCATACACCATGAGCGCAGCACATCCTGGACCTTCTACCAGCACTGCCATATTTCCTGGTGAAGTGGCGAGCACCAGAAGGGCAGTTGAAGCTGGTACGGTGGCACATGCAGTAACTCCCCCGTCGCAGCCACCACGTTCACAGGCCCATAGTGCCCTTAGTCTCCCAGAGATGCTGGCAAACCCAAATTGGCAATCCCCTGCTTCCGCCGCACCCGTATTGCCCCCTTTCACCGCCCAGTCTGGAGTTCCAATGGAGACGG
This sequence comes from Bufo gargarizans, assembly GCF_014858855.1. Classification (NCBI taxonomy): domain Eukaryota; kingdom Metazoa; phylum Chordata; class Amphibia; order Anura; family Bufonidae; genus Bufo; species Bufo gargarizans. The sequence continues at coordinate 99,361,857 of NC_058086.1, read as the reverse complement.
CTCATATAGGATCAGCCCTTGAGTTTAGCTGTTCTTCACCGCGGATGTCTATGACTTTGTTGTGGCAGAAACCAACTGCTATACATATCGTTTTAGGATCTATGAGGGAAAAGAATCAAAACTTGAGCCGGTCGGATGCCCTGACTACCTGGGGAGCAGTGGCAAGGTTGTCTGGGACTTGGTGTCACCCTTACTCCACAAGGGGTACCACTTATACGTGGACAATTTTTTCACAAGCATGGCCCTCTTTCGGCACTTACATATAGTCGGAATTCAATGCTGTGGCACCGTGCGACCTAGTCGCCGGGGCTTCCCCCAACGGCTCGTTAATACCCGACTTGCACGGGGGAGAGGGCTGCCTTGTGTGACCAAGAACTGCTCGCGGTGAAGTGGAGGGACAAGAGGGATGTTTACCTTCTGTCCACCATTCACGCAGACACGACAGTACAAATTGAAAGGGCACCTGGAGTAGTTGAGAAACCCCTCTCTGTCCACGACTATAACCTTCACATGGGAGGGGTGGACTTCAATGACCAGATGTTGGCTCCCTATTTAGTGTCCTGCTGCACCAGACGCTGGTATAAGAAGGTGTATGTTTATTTAATTCAATTGGCTGTCTATAATAGTTTTGTTTTCTACAGTAAGGCTGGGAGAACGGAATCCTTCCTAAAATTCCAGGAAGAGATCATTTCGGAACTCCTGTATCCAGGAGGGTCCGTGCCCCAAGTCCCTGATGTAGTTAGCCGGCTGCATGACAGACACTTCCCGAGTGTCTATCCTTGTACCCCAACTCACCGTTTCCCAAGAAAAAGATGTCATGTCTGTAGCAGGGCTGGAATAAGGCGTTTTTTGTCCCGACTGTTTTTTGTCCCGACTGTCCTGACCAGCCTGCTCTATGCATAGGTAGTGTTTCCACAAGTACCACACACAGGTACACTATTAGTGTAGGGATTGCATGACACAGGACAGGCACACAGGGTTCTTAGGGCCCTTTCACACAGAGCTGCTACAAACCTCTCCTCTCACCTGGGACAAAGTGCATAATGTACTTCGCCACATCTCTGGGCGATTTGCGCTTTGCACATTGTCCCAAGGGGAAGGAGAGGTTTGTCCTCTAAAGGTAAAAAAACAAAACAAATTCACAGGTAAGCAAAAAAGTTAATGTTCTGTTTCAAATGTTATATAAAGTTTATAAAAGTTTTTTTTTTTTTTTTTAGCTTCTAGGTGGACCAAGCGATCAACCAGCTGCAGCACTCATGTGCATTCTGACAGAAGTTGGTGTATGCGGCGCTGCAAGACAAGATTTCTCCTCTGCAGTAAAAAAGATACGTTTGCTGAGGCTTATGAGCTGTTCATATGCTTTAACAAACACTTTGTATATAAAAAAAAAATCTCTGGCAATAATTAATTCATCCACATCGATTGATGTGAATGGAGAAATCAGGTTTGCCAAAGCATACGAGCTGAAGTGGGTTTGGATGTTGGGCGGAGCTCCTATGTCCTGGCAGACGTCTTTCCCCTCTTTATTTATGTTTTTGCACATGTTTTGGCAGAGATTTTTTCATCTACTTTGATCGATGCGAATGAAGAAATCTGTGCCCTTCATTTTTTCTTTCAGCCCAGAGGCTGAACGGAAAAAAATAATTCATTACCCGTATGCTCAATATAAGGAGAATAGCAGAAACTCCTAATGCTGGCCATGCATGTAATGATTGTGGAGACCCTCAAATGCCAGGGCAGTACAAACACCCCACATATGACCCCATTTTGGACAGAAGACACCCCAAGGTATTCGCTGAGGGGCATATATAGAGTCCATGAAAAGTTTTAACTCTTTGTCACAAGTAAGCGGAAAGGGAGACTTTGTGAGAAAAAAAATAACAAAAAAATATTTCCGCTAACTTGTGCCCAAAAAAATTCTTCTATGAACTCGCCATGCCCCTCACGGAATACTTTTGGGTGCCCTAAAGCGTGAGAAGAAGTCTAGAATCCAAATGTCTAAAAAAGCCCTCCTAAAAGGTACTCATTGGAATTTGGGCCCCTTTGCGCACCAAGGCAGCAAAAAAAGTGTCACAAATGTGGTATCGCCGTACACAGGAGAAGTAGGGCAATGTGTTTTGGGGTATCTTTTCACATATACCCATCCTGTGTGTGAGAAATACATTGCCCTACTACTCCTGAGTACAGCGATACCACATGAGTGACACTTTTTTGCAGCCAAGATGCGCAAAGGGGCCCAAATTCCAATGAGTACTTTTAGGATTTCACAGGGCATTTATACGCATTTGGATTCCCAACTATTTCTCACGCTTTAGGGCCCCTAAAATGCCAGGGCAGTATAAATACCCCACAAGTGACCCCATTTTAGAAAGAAGACACCCCAAGGTATTCCGTGAGGGGTATGGTGAGTTCATGTAAAATTTTATTTTTTGTCACAAGTTAGTGGAATATAAGACTTTGTAAGAAAAAAAAAAATCTATTTCTGCTAACTTGTGCCAAAAAAAAATAATCTTCTATGAGCTCGCCATGCCCCTCATGGAATACCATGGGGTGTCTTCTTTCCTAAATGGGGTCACTTGTGGGGTATTTATACTGCCCTAGCATTTTAGGGGCCCTGAATGAACTGTCTTGCGAATTTGCGCATTTTTAACTGAACACATCCGGACCTAATCCGTATAGATCGTTTGCAAGGGGCATAAAACGGATACCAAAGGGGTGTTCTAAATTTTTTTAAATTGCCAGAGTGTCACAGACACACTCCATAGAAGAATTTCCTCTCCTACAATAGTTAGACTGATGAAGGGGGGTGTTAATTTAAAAAACATAATGAATCATGACTTTCACAGACACACTCCACAGAAGAATTTCCTCACCCCGCTCGCCGTTCTAAACACACGTTCGAACAAAACATTTGCTGCAGGGCAGCACCTCCAAGGTAAAGTGCAATATCAGGCCCTGTGCTCAATTTGGAGACCCAGAAGTTAAATGGGGCAGACCCATCAGTCAGTACGTGCAGTCGTGTGGACACGTACTGTTCCACCATGTTGCTGAAACGCTGCCTCCTGCTAAGATGGTCCATAGATGGTGGTGCTAGATATTGTGGTAGACAAAATGCTTTCCCACATTTCGGCCACGCTAACCCTCCTTTCTGATGTGCTTTTGGTGCCCCTGCTGCATTGGCAAATTCCTCCTCCTCCTCCGTCTCCGCCTTGTACTTCCATTGAGCCCCCACTGTCAGGTGGGAATGTTATCAGTAGCGCCTCTACCAGCCTTCGCTTGTACTTGTGCATCTTCCGTTCACACTCCAGTGACAGAAGTAGGGATGGCACGTTGTCCTTGTAGCAGGGACTCAGCAGGGTGGCCATCCAGTCATCATCACCAGTTAGAATGTGTGCAACTTGGTGGTCGTTGAGCAGGCACTGCAGCACCTAGTCGCTCATGTGTGCCAGTCTGCCCAGAGGCAACAACAAGCTGTCCTCAGTGGCGGGTGTATCGTCTGTGTCCTCTATATGCCCCCCAACCACGTTCTAGTGATGCCTGTCATCTGATTTGGATGCCACCCTGCTGTGAACGAGAATCCACCTTCTCCTCATCCTCCAAAACTGTGTCCTGGCTGGAAAGTTGTGTACCTGGTCGCTCTTGGTGCAGGAACACACCCTCCGAGCCACCTGTGCATTACTGGTCTGATAACCATGGGAATGATCCCTGTTCCTCCTTCGCTTCCTCCTGTGCCACATCCTTATCCATCACGCCTGAAGCATTTTTTCAAGGAGACGTAGAGGTGGGATAGTAAGGCTGATAACGACATCATCAACTCTGGCCATGCTGGTGGAGTGCTCAAAGCTGCGCAACGCGGCAGACAAGTCCCGCATGGAGGCCCACTTGTTGGTAGTGAAATGGTGCTGTTCCGCAGAGCGACTGAACCAAGCATGCTGCAGCTGAAACTCCACTATCGCCTGCTGCTGCTCGCACAGTCTCTCCAGCATGTGCAAGGTGGAGTTCCACCTTGTGGGTACATCGCATATGAGGCGGTGAGCAGGAAGGCGAAAAACAAACAATGCAACAGCACTCTGTAAACACAAATAATAAAGTAAATACAATTGTGCTATACTCACTATAGAAAATGTAAAATGCTAATGCTGCGTTATAAATGTGAGACTCTTGGCAAATACATTTTGTACACAATTATTTGTGCCCATCTGCCAGCGTTAAGCCGATCTCATTAAGACGGGAACTTAACACTAAATACCACATTCACTGGTGCCAGGCCCACATTATATTATACCTCTGAAGTTGGTGGTGCAGGTGTTGCGCTGACATGATGAAGAGGTGGTAGAGGAGAAACCCGAGAAGGAGGCAACAGGAGGCACTGAGATACGTCCAGCAATCCTCAGTGGCAGTAGGACATGTGCCAAACTGCTGTCCGCCTCAGGCCCAGCCGCCACTACGTTTAGCCAGTGGGCAGTTCGGGAGATATGACGTGCTTGCCCATACTTACTGGTCAGTGGTTATGTGGACCTTGTCACTGATGGTGTAGCGCACTTACCATGGGACAGCTGCTGTCATGACATTTGTTAAACTGTCAGTACCTACCAGACAGAATGACACTATTTCAAAGGCCAGCAATTTTGAAATGTTGTCAATCAGGGTCAGGGCTCATGGGTGGGTAGGTGGGTACTTCCTCTTTCTCTCCAGTAATAGACAGCTGAACGCTTCCATGGGACAGCATGGAGATGCTCACTGACGGTGTTAGTGGTGTTGCTGCCACATCCTCGGTTTGCGAGGTGGCAGGTGCTACAGCCGCTCCACAGGGTGAGAAAGATGCCAAGACCGCACCAGAAGAGGGAGAAGAAGGATCCTGTAATCTTTCATGGTTCTTGAGCTGCAGTTTCGTGCTTTGTGGTTAGATGCCGGATCATGCAGGTGGTGCTCAAGTTGAGAACATTTATGCCTCACTTCAGGCTCTGACTGCACAGCGTGCAAACCACCAGTATCCTGTAATCAGCACACTGCCTGAAGAACTGCCACGCCAGGAAACTTCTTTGCACTGTCTTTCGTGTGCTATATCTCATGGTGCGTTGGCAGTAGCAGGCATACTGACAGGGGGATGGCCGTTCTGCTTTTGCACCTTGTTCCCTCTTTTGCTGTGCGGCTGGTGCTGCATGCCCCCTCCTCTTCCTTCAAACTGCACATGTCACTGGCATAACCTGGATGCCATGTGAGGTCTAGGACCTCATCATCCTCACCATCATCTTCCACCCTCTCCTCACCCCTGCCCTCCTGGCTGGTCTGCACACTGCGTGTCGTCATAAGAGACGTGTTGCATTGGTTCTACCACGTCCTCGTCCTCAAACATAAGTGGCTGGGCATCAGTGCACTCAATGTCTGTCACTTCTGGGGCAGGGCTAGGTGGATGGCCCACCAAAAAAACACACCACCAGAGTCATCAAAAAACATATGTGACTGCTGCATGACTTGGGGCTCAGACTGCTTGGCTGATGTACAAAGGGTTGAGGTGGAATACGGATTCAAGTGGGCCGCCTGGGGTCAACTCTGCGGTTTCAGCAGTGGACCGGGTGGAGGACAATGTGAAGGAACTGGAGGCATTCTCAGCCATCCAATCTAAAACCGTCTCTACTTGTTCTGGTCTCACCATTCTTAGAGCGGTATTCGGACCTACAAAATGTTGCAGGAGGTCCTGTCGTCTGCGTGCACCAGAGGAAGGTGTTTCATTTGGTCACGTACCTTGCACAGATCAACAACCTCCTCTCCCTGCAGCAGGAGCTCCACCACCACCAGTACCATTAGCACCATGACCACAGCCACGTCCCCTAGTTTATGTTACAGTCACCCACAAAATTGTCTGACAGACGAACAATTGTATATCCGTGTCACGGATACAAAAGAGGTGTTTAGAAAAAAAATATAAAAATAGGTCTAATCGACTCAATTAACCGGCTGATTTACTACTTCATGACCACCCATAGACTATAAACGTCCTATGGGCGGTTGTTTATCTCTGATCGGATGTTTTAGAACGTCTTTTCAGAGATGGCAGCTGCACGCTAATCATGCAGCTGCAGAGCGGGGGGCCTGCTGTCAGTGACAGCGGGGCACCCCAGAGAGAAGGCAGGGACAGTTCTCAGGTGTCCCTGCCTTCTAGATCGCTGTATACGCAGCGCTCCACGAGCGCTGTGTATACAGATCAGGAAGCACTATGCATGTGTCCTCCGGGGCCGGGGGAGTTCAGGCGCTGTTGGGTCATCCCTGCACTGAAGCTGTACAGCGCTGTATTAGGCTACATGCACATAACCTTATGTGTTTTGCGGTCCCCAAATTGCGGATCCCCAAAATAAAAAAACGGAGAACATCCGTATGCCATACATTTTTTTTTTTGGGCGGATCCATTGTAACAATGCCTAAAATGCACAGGAATAGGACATCTTATACATACTGATGCGGACAGCACACGGTGTTGTCACGGCTGTAAATGAGCAACAAGAGTGTACACAGAGAATAACAACTGACGGACCCACTCTAGGGAGGAATAAGGGTGACCCCTGCCAGACCCTAAAAGCTCTCCCTAAGCTGCTATGTGCATGTCCGGATCCGAATGGTAGATCGAGACATACCCGCGTACCTAAGGCTGAAGACCACTGAAACCCCTACAATAGTGGAAGGGGCACGGCCACCGGTGCCCTGCTCAGTATATGGACGGAACCGGGGTCGCCTCGGATCCAGTCAGCAAAGAACAGATAAACACAATGTCTGTACACTTAACTGAGGTGCTGCAGCCGCAGTGCAAACAGATCCGAAGTCAGCAGACGATATCTGAAGTACTCGCATCAGCAGGACACAGATCCAGTGAAGAGAAGTAACACAGGTAAAGACACTCAAGCGAGAGATACAGTTCAAAATGAAGAGTATAATCCGCACCTCTACAAAGGAGGAGGGGTGATTTAAAGGCAGCGAAATCAAACACAGGAGGAACAGCTGAGAGGAAGGAAACCAAAAGTAAAGACCTCATTACAGAGGCGGAGAAACAGGGAAGAGAACTCCTCCTAGCTCAAGTAGTGACATCATCACAGGGGTGTGGAAACAGAGCTATGAGAACGTCTCAAAGCTCTGGTAGTGACAGTACCCCCCCCCCCCTCTACGGGTGGACTCCGGACACCCAGGACCCACCTTCTCACGATGAGCCCTATGAAATGCCCTGACGAGGAGAGTGGCTTTAATGTCCGACACCGGAACCCACATCCTCTCCTCAGGACCATAACCCCTCCAATGAACGAGGTAATGAAGAGAACCGCGGACAATGCGAGAGTCCACAATTCTGGAAACCTCAAACTCCAGATTGCCATCAACCAAAATCAGAGGAGGAGGCAAAGAGGAGGGTACCGTGGGCTGGACATATGGTTTTAAAAGAGCCCTGTGAAATACATTATGTATCTTCCAAACCCGTGGAAGATCAAGACAGAAGGCAACAGGATTGACGACTGACAAGATTTTATAAGGGCCAATGAACTTGGGACCCAATTTCCAGGAAGGAACTTTCAGTTTAATATTTTTTGTAGACAACCACACTAGATCACACACATTCAGGTCCGGACCAGGCATACGTCTCTTATCAGCCACACACTTATATTTCTCACTCATCTTTCTAAGATTACTCTGAATCTTTTGCCAAATGGTAGACAAAGACGAGGAAAATCTCTCCTCCTCAGGCAAACCAGAGGGAGCGCCTCCCGAGAATGTCCCAAACTGCGGATGGAACCCATATGCACCAAAGAATGGTGACTTATCAGAAGATTCCTGACGACGGTTGTTCAGAGCAAACTCAGCAAGAGGGAGAAATGAACACCAATCCTCCTGGTTCTCTGCCACAAAACAGCACAAATATGTCTCCAGATTCTGGTTGACGCGCTCAGTCTGACCATTCGACTGCGGGTGAAAAGCAGAAGAGAAGGACAGCCGAACCCCCAGACGAGAACAGAAAGCCTTCCAGAATCTGGACACAAACTGCGTGCCTCTATTGGAAACAATATCCGAAGGAATGCCATGTAATTTAACAATATGGTCGACAAAAGCTTGCGCCAATGTTTTAGCACTGGGTAAACCAGGGAAGGGTACGAAATGAGCCATCTTGCTAAAACGGTCCACCACCACCAGGATCACCGACTTCCCTGAGGAACGAGGAAGATCCGTGATAAAGTCCATGGAGAGGTGTGTCCAAGGACGGGATGGTATGGGTAACGGGAGAAGGGGACCTGAAGGCCGAGAACGAGGGACCTTAGCGCGAGCGCACGTCTCACAAGCAGCCACAAAACCCTCCACCGACTTACGGAGAGCCGGCCACCAAAATCTCTGAGCAATGAGATCTACCGTGGCTCTACTCCTGGGGTGACCAGCAAGAACGGTATCATGATGTTCCTTGAAGAGTTTGTGACGTAACTCAGGAGGCACAAACAACTTCCCAGGAGGACAACGGGGAGGTACCTCAGTCTGGGCAGCCTGGACCTTGGCCTCCAAATCAGAATACAGGGCAGAAACAACCACCCCCTCCGCCAAAATGGGACCCGGGTCCTCAGAGTTTCCTCCTCCCAGAAAACAGTGAGAGAGAGCATCAGCCTTCACATTTTTGATCCCAGGGCGGAATGTAACAACAAAATTGAATCTGGAGAAGAAGAGCGACCATCTGGCCTGTCTCGGATTCATGTGCCTGGCCGACTCCAAGTACGCCAGATTCTTATGGTCGGTAAACACGGTGATAGGGTGCCTGGCTCCCTCCAACCAATGGCACCACTTCTCGAAAGCCAACTTGATGGCCAACAACTCCCTATCCCCCACATCATAGTTTCTCTCTGCCGGGGAGAGTTTTTTAGAGAAAAAAAGCACAGGGTCGCCACTTGGCAGGAGAGGGGCCCTGGGACAAAACCGCACCCACACCCACCTCGGAAGCATCCACCTCAACAATAAAAGGTAAGGAAACATCGGGATGCACCAAGATGGGAGCAGACGCAAAACTCTTTTTAATCTTAGAAAAAGCTGCAAGCGCCTCCTCCGACCAAGAGGAAAAATCCGCCCCCTTTTTTGTCATGTCAGTGAGGGGTTTGACCACAGAGGAATAATTCAAAATGAACTTTCTGTAATAGTTCGCAAAACCCAGAAAGCGCATCAATGCCTTCTGATTCTCAGGAAGCTCCCACTCCAGCACAGCACGGACCTTCTCCGGATCCATGCGAAAACCAGAAGCAGAGAGGAAAAAACCCAGAAATTTAATCTCCGATACCATAAAAACACATTTCTCCAGCTTGGCGTACAATTTATTCTCCCGCAGAATCCACAGAACCTGAAAAAGATGATCCTGATGGGTCTGAACATCAGGGGAAAAAATCAAAATATCATCAAGATACACCAATACAAATTTCCCCATTAAATGGTAGAAAATACTGTTAACAAAATGCTGAAAGACGGCCGGAGCATTCATCAGGCCAAAAGGCATAACGAGATTCTCAAAATGCCCATTAGGGGTATTAAAGGCCGTTTTCCATTCATCCCCTCTCTGACCCTGACCAGACCCTAAAAGCTCTCCCTAAGCTGCTATGCGCATGTCCGGATCCGAATGGTAGATCGAGACATACCCGCGTACCTAAGGCTGAAGACCACTGAAACCCCTACAATAGTGGAAGGGGCACGGCCACCGGTGCCCTGCTCAGTATATGGACGGAACCGGGGTCGCCTCGGATCCAGTCAGCAAAGAACAGATAAGCACAATGTCTGTACACTTAACTGAGGTGCTGCAGCCGCAGTGCAAACAGATCCGAAGTCAGCAGACGATATCTGAAGTACTTGCATCAGCAGGACACAGATCCAGTGAAGAGAAGTAACACAGGTGAAGACACTCAAGCGAGAGATACAGCTCAAAATGAAGAGTATAATCTGCACCTCTACAAAGGAGGAGGGGTGATTTAAAGGCAGCGAAATCAAACACAGGAGGAACAGCTGGGAGGAAGAAAACCAAAAGTAAAGACCTCATTACAGAGGCGGAGAAACAGGGAAGAGAACTCCTCCTAGCTCAAGTAGTGACATCATCACAGGGGTGTGGAAACAGAGCTATGAGAACGTCTCAAAGCTCTGGTAGTGACAGGTGTGCTGTCCGCATTTTTTGCGGACACATTGAAATGAATGGGTCTGCATCCAATCCGCATAAAAATGGAACAGACACAGAAACAAAATGCGTTTGTGTGCACGAGGCCTTATGCTGTACAGCCTCTCTGGGGGGTGTATTTCCCCTGTGACTGGGGCTACTACACTCACCTAAAGAATTATTAGGAACACCTGTTCTATTTCTCATTACTGCGATTACCTAGTCAACCAATCACATGGCATACATACATATTTATATTATATATACATTTACATATAGTATAATTAGTGTAATATACTGAATGTCAGAATGGGAAAGAAAGGTGATTTAAGCAATTTTGAGCGTGGCATGGTTGTTGGTGCCAGACGGGCCGGTCTGAGTATTTCACAATCTGCTCAGTTACTGGGATTTTCACGCATAACCATTTCTAGGGTTTACAAAGAATGGTGTGAAAAGGGAAAAACATCCAGTATGCGGCAGTCCTGTGGGCGAAAATGCCTTGTTGATGCTAGAGGTCAGAGGAGAATGGGCCGACTGATTCAAGCTGATAGAAGAGCAACGTTGACTGAAATAGCCACTCGTTACAACCGAGGTATGAAGCAAAGCATTTGTGAAGCCACAACACGCACAGCCTTGAGGCAGATGGGCTACAACAGCAGAAGACCCCACCGGGTATCACTCATCTCCACTACAAATAGGAAAAAGAGGCTACAATTTGCACGAGCTCACCAAAATTGGACTGTTGAAGACTGGAAAAATGTTGCCTGGTCTGATGAGTCTCGATTTCTGTTGAGACATTCAAATGGTAGAGTTCGAATTTGGCGTAAACAGAATGAGAACATGTATCCATCATGCCTTGTTACCACTGTGCAGGCTGGTGGTGTAATGGTGTGGGAGATGTTTTCTGGGCACACTTTAGGCCCCTTAGTGCCAATTGATCGTTTAAATGCCACGGGCTACCTGAGCATTGTTTCTGACCATGTCCATCCCTTCATGACCACCATGTACCCATCCTCTGATGGCTATTTCCAGCAGGATGATGCACCATGTCACAAAGCTCGAATCATTTCAAATTGGTTTCTTGAACATGACAGTGAGTTCACTGTACTAAAATGGCCCCCAAAGTCACCAGATCTCAACCCAATAGAGCATCTTTGGGATGTGGTGGAATGGGAGCTTCATGCCCTGGATGTGCATCCCTCAAATCTCCATCAACTGCAAGATGCTATCCTATCAATATGGGCCAACATTTCTAAAGAATGCTATCAGCACCTTGTTGAATCAATGCCACATAGAATTATGGCAGTTCTGAAGGCAAAAGGGGGTGCAACACCGTATTAGTATGGTGTTCCTAATAATTCTTTAGGTGAGTGTATGTCAGTCCCAATTACAGGAGAAATCAATAGTGAAAAAAAAAAGTTAAATGTTCCCCAGAAGTCTTGTATGACCTTATAGGGGATGCAAAGTGTAAAATAAAAACTAAAAAAAAACTAAGTGTTTTAAAAAAAAAAAAGAAAATCTCCAATTAAGTAATATAGAAAAAAATTAAATAAAATAGACATATTTGGTATTGCTGCGTTCGTGACGGCTGGCTCTATAAATACATCACATGATCCAACCCGTATGATAAACACAAAACACAAAACAATTAAAATTAAAACTGTGTAAAAAAAAAAAAGCCACCTTACATTTGTCAGCTTACATCACAAAAAGTGCAACACCAATTGATAATAAAAGCATATGTCCCACATAATGGTACCAATAAAACTGTCACCTCATCCTGCAAAAAATGAGCCCCTACATAAAAACAAAAAACTATAGCTCTCAGAACATGGAGACATTAAAACTTTTTTTTTATTTCCTAAATGCTTTTATTGTGTTAAAGTAAAATAAAGAAAAAAGTATACATATTAGGTATCGCCGCATCAGTAACAGCTCTATAAAAATATCACATGACCTAACCCCTCAGGCGAACACCATAAAAAATAAAAACTGTGCCATGTTTTGTCACCTTACATCACAAAAATTGTAACACTAAGCAATCAAAAAGGCATATGCCCCCCAAAATAGTACCAATCAAACCGTCACTTCAACCCGCAAAAAATTAGATCCTACCTAAAACAATCGGTTAAAAAATAAAAAAAACTATGACTCTCAGACAATGGAGACACAAAAGTGTGTTTTTTTTTTCTTCAAAACTGCTATTATTGTGTTAAAGTGAATAAAATAAAAAAGTTGACATATTAAGTATGATGTGCTTTATAAAAATGTCACATGACCTAACACTTCAGATGAACACTGTAAAAATAAATAAATAAAAACTGTGATAAAACAACCAATTTTTTGGTCACCTTGCCTCACAAAGTGTAATAATGAATGATCAAAAATGTTACCAATAAAAAGGTCAACTCTTCTTGAAAAAAACAAAGCCCTGCACAAGACTATAGGCAGAAAAATATAAAATATATGGTGTTCAGAAAATGGAGACAAAAACTTTTTTTTTTTCAAAAATGCTTTAGGCCTTATGCACACGGGCGTTGTGTGTTTTTGTGGTCCGCAAATTGCGGATCCGCAAAACATGGATGGCGTCTGTGTGCATTCCGCAATTTGCAGAACGGCACGGACATCCATTAACATAACTGTGGATAGCTCACTTCCTTTACAGTCTGGAACTGGTGCTCTAGTCTGCAACTGATCACCCAATCAGTAAGAGAAAAAATTGGAAACAAATGGTATGAGACTGGCACTCAATTATGTGGCTCATATAGAATGCAATTTATTACAGTAATTATTATAAAATCACACTTAAAAAAGTATACAGTAAAATACAATCTCACACAATGAAATAAAATCTCATTGTGAGATGAAACCGCAGGATAGATACACACTGGCAACACTGTATCAAGGTGTAAGCTTTATGTCCTTCAAGGGACCTTGATATTCCGGTAAATATTGGTATTAACTGTACATGGTGAGTAAGGAGTGAATTGATCTCTTACCCCTGATATATCAGGAACGCCGCTTGGAAATGCCTTATCTGAAGTCTCCACTCACCACCTTGTACCGGCGTCTTATTCTCCCGTTTGGCGTCCTCGTCCGAGACTTCCTGGTCACGTGATACATGTCTTGCGGGACTTGCCTGTTTGGTCCGGTATTACTTATGAATATTAATTCGAAGATTTTTGTGACTCGCTCCACGGATCAAGTTATCATCAGTCCTCTGCAGTTAGTCCAGATCTTTCTTTGTAGGGGTGAACTTACGCCAAACGCGTTTCGGGGACCTCTCTCCCCTTCCTCAGTGGCTCAACCCCCAGGTTATTTATTTTTTTGCGGACCACGGACCGAAGCAACGGATGCGGACAGCACATTGAAGTGAATGGGTCCGCATCCGAGCCGCCAAATCTGCGTCTTGAATGCGGACCAAAACGGCCGCGTGCATGACACCTTATGTAAAACTGAAACGAACAAAGAAAGTAGACATGTATATGAAAATAGCACATGATCTAACCTGTCAGATGAATATTAAAAAAATAAAAAGTGCCAAAACAGCCATTTTTTGGTTACCTTGCCTGTCAAAAACGTAATATAGAGCAATAAAAAATCATATGTACCCCAAAATAGTACCAATAAATCTGGCAAGTAATCCCCTAGTTTCCAAAATGAGGTCACCTTTTGGGAGTTTCTACTGTAAGGGTGCATCAGGGGGGCTTCAAATGGGACATGGCATCTAAAAGCTAGTTCAGCAAAGTCTGCCTTCCAAAAACCATATAGTGCTCCGTTTCTTCTGCGCCTTGCCATGTGCCCTTACATAAGTTTACGACCAAATGTGGGGTGTTTCTGTAAACTGCAGAATCAGGGTAATAAATATTGAGTTTTATGTACATTTTTCCAATATGTTGCCTGGATGGTTCAAATTGCAGCGAGTCCCAAAGTGAAGTGGATCCTTATTCACAAAAACAGTACATATATAAAAAGGGGCCGAACAAAACTCAAAACCAATAGGACTATTGTATGTCATCCACCAACTTTTAGCAAGCACACACTAGCTTCGTTAGGCGTTTCTTTCAATTAACATCCTGTGAGATTTTAGAGAAGACACGCACACAGTGAAGCACTGCAACAACCAGCTGTTCCTCCTCTCAATGTTATACTCACAAGTGTATAAGTAGAATATGCGCCTAAAAAGCCGACCAGTAGGTCCTCTGCACGGTTGTTCTCGTTGTGCCTCCTACAGATGATTCAATATTGCTCCTATAGTGAAAATCCGTATTTTAAAATTCATAAATATGGTTTATTATACTCACATTTAAATAGGATAAAATGTGCATCAATAAAATCAACACAAATCAATGGACTAATGGACTGGTCCTTAAAAAATAAAATGACATTTACAAAATGATGACAACATAAAGTAGACATATGGGGAATGTTAAAGGGGTTCTACAGTTTGTTTTAACTGATGATCTATCCTCTGGGTAGATCATCAGCATCTGACCGGCGGGGGTCCGACACCCGGGACCCCCACCGATCGGCTGTTTGAGAAGGCAGTGACGCTCCAGCAACGCTGCGGCCTTCTCACTGTTTACCGCAGGACCAGTGACGTCTCGACTTGTATCAACTGGCCTGGGCGGGGCTAAGCTCTATTCAAGTGAACAAAGTCAGATGCTGATGATCTATCCAGAAGATAGATTATCAGTTAAAACAAACTGCAGAACCCCTTCAATTAATGCATTTTTTATGAGTCATCACTTTCTGTTTTAAAAGTAGAGAAATTGAAATTTAGAAAATTGAGAATTTTTCCATATTTTTAGTAAATTTGGGATTTTTTCATAAATAAAGGTGAAATATATTGACTATCATGAAGTACAGTGTGTCACGAGAAAACAGTCTCAGAATGGCTTGGATAAATAAAAGTGTTCCAAAGCTATTACCAAAAATACCATAAAGTGACACATGTCAGATTTGCTAAATTAGGCCTGGTCAGGAAGGGGGTAAATGGCCCGGTCTGGAAGTGGTTAACATATGACTTCAATATAAATAAAATAAAACACGATAAAGCCCAAACATAAAAGCAATTGATTGGTCTCGGTCCCTTTTATTACTTTGACATGTGGAGCTCATGCATTTGTTGTTGCAAATGACAGCTTAGCGTTTCTATTTTCCGGTATTGAGATCCGTCATAGGGTCTCAAAACCGTAAAAAAAAAAAAAGCTTCAGTTTTGTCCCCATTCATTGTCAATGGGGACAAAATGTATCTGAACAGAATAGAATGCTCCAAAAAGCATTTTGTTCCATTCTAATACCGGTTAGCAAACCACACAATAGAAAACGGATCCGTTCCCCATTGACTTTCAATGGAGTTCATGACGGATTTGTCCTGGCAATGTTAAAGATAATACAACCGGATCCGTTTATAACGAATGCAGATGGTTGTATTATTAGTAATGGAAGCGTTTTTGCTGAACCCTGCTGGATCCAGCAAAAACGCTAGTGTGAAAGTAGCCTTAACTAACTACAGCTTATAATCTCCTTGGTTAGTATTTAGTCTCTATTCAATTTATAAAGTTTATAAATAGTATCAAAGTTATAAGTTCATATTTCGTAGCATTTCGTCATATTAGATTTTTCACTTACGCACATTAAATGCTCTTTATTGAGGCCAACAGCAAATTCTAACCACTGCGTTACTGCAGCAGTACCACTATGTCACTGTGCTCCAAACAATCAGTGCTGCAGTAGTCAATATTGCAGCTTGCCCTTTAGTTATATGCTTACGTGCTGTAACTGTTCCTTGATACTTAAGGATAGCGTATTAGATATCTCTTACCTGGGATGTTCTGATTCCCCTGCAGTGATCGCATCTATGTCTCTTTGCTGACCGGAATGTTGTCGCTCATGCGTAATGCGCCCTTGCCGACGCCGGACTTCCGAAGGTAATATATAATGATAATATACTTGTGCTGATCACAGGAGATGCAGTTGATGATATATCAAGCTTGTAGTTAGTGCAGTATTGCCGTCTCACCAGACGCGTTTCGGAACTCGATGTTCCTTCCTCAGTGGCAAAAAGGATGTGATTCAATTGGAACCTTTTTCTTCTTTATATGGTTACTTTCAGTTGCTTAGAAAACCTGAACTGGACCTAAGACTGTCTGTATATATTCTCACATTGCGTTTTGTCTCAGTTGTTATTGCAATATCAAATGAACAGCTTGTCTATATTCCTCATATACACCATAAAATGTAATATAGTGACTAAATCAGAACTGATATCAGCTATTATATAGCATGGACTAGTTATATCTGTCTATTATTTAAACTTTAAATGATGTCCTATCCCAAACAAAAATAATAATAAATCCCTTAGGAATAAAAAGTGTCTATAGATAGAAACAAATTGTAACAACTCCATGAATATTAGTTAATAGTAAATATATCCACAATATATACATTATGCCTAGAGATGAGCAAATTTCTCAAAAATTTGATTAGGATGGTTCGTCAAATTTTCCAAAAAGATTCTATTTGATCTGTATTTATTTGTGGCGAATCTCATTTAAAAACATCTATTTCCTGGCTGCACAGAGACTGTATAGTGGTATAGAACACTGTGCCTTGCAGTAACATGCATAGGGAGCCTGCTGTGGTAATGAAACATTACTATGAGTCAGTATGACACGCAGATGACAGGCATCGCTCTTACAATTACTTCACTTACGTCACTTATTTGGGCAGTTATGGGGCCAAAACTGACCAAATAACTCAAGTGTGAACTTAGCCTTACAAGTCGATGTTAGTGTCAAGAAGAAGTGCACTCCTTTTACACCAGCTGATTCCACATAGATGTCTACAGAACCTGTTCTATTAAATGCTTATACAAGTAGAGCCCCCCGACAGATTAAAGAGGGTGTCAGCAGTAAGTTTGTGTTGACGTCACTGATTATTTTGCCCTTCCTCTGATCTGTCAGATCAATAACTCCCAAAAAACTGATCCTTTATTCGGTCAGCATTTGGTCAGTAATCAATCAGTATTGCCAAAGCCAAAACAGGAGTGGATCCAAAACATCAGCATGAGGAGACCACAGAGTGGTGATGTGGCAGCAGCATGAGGAGACCACAGAGTGTCCCAGTGAAAGAGTGGGGAGGTGGGGGGAATACCACTACCAGCTGAAGATGGTGGCTGGCACTAGGAGCACCTGGCAGCAGGTGTGGCATAAGTGTCACGGTAAGTGGGGATAAGAGGAACACCAAATAAACAAACAGCGACAGGAAAACAGACTAGGCCTCAAAACTAGGGAAGAGGGAATGGTAACCTCCTAACAACCCTGGAGCCTCTCTCTGACTGCTGACAGTATGAGCAAGTCCTGGTGGTGAACAAACTCATACGCTGGAACCTATGCCCTGCTGATACTGTCGCAAACCCTAACTTAGTGAGCAGGGAATGAGACAGCCGGTTCCTAACACCGTGAAGGAACCAGTGTTACCCTGAGACCTAGAAACAACACACACACCAAGGAGAAACAGGAGAACTTAGCTTGAGACGAGAGGGAAGCAGATGATCTACAAACAACCAGCATAGAACTCCAGAAGGAAAATATCAACCGTAAAGTCAGCAGTAAGAGGCGGACTTAAATAGAGCCTCTTCACAGATAACGAGCAGAACCTTTGGTGAGGTGGGATCCTGCCAGCAACAATAAGCAGAAAGGAAACAAAGACCTGTCAGATAGACTTGCTTGCCGCAAGTCTATCCGATCTTCTCAGATCTCTCACAGGGGAGGCAGTGACAATCAGGCGGGTGGCAGCATCAGAATAGTAGCTGAAGCAGGTAGCCAGACGAAACAGGCCTCTATTGTCAAAGGGTTGGTGTGGCACTATGGATCTAGTCTGATGCATCAGGCACTGGTGTTTAAAATCCTGGCTGATCCATGCCTGATTCATCTTCACAAAGGTCAGTTTCTCCACATTTTGGGTGGACAGGCGAGTTCTCCTTGGGGTAACTATGGCCCCTGCCACACTAAACACCCACTCTGATGCCACACTGCTGGCTGGGCAGGAAAGCTTGTCCAGGGCAATCTTGTCCACGAGTGGATCCAAAACAGAGATGACATGGAATATTGGCATGTCTTCTGTGTTTTTTTACCCACGCTTGCTTTTGGCTACCAAATCATAACCCAATGCTGATGCAAAATAGGGACCATGTCATAGAGGCCTTACAGCTGCTAAATAGACAGGTTCCGTTGTGCCTCTCATTTTTACTTCCTTCTAACAGATCAAAAAGGCAAACAGGCCAAAAAGGCAATATAGTGGCCCAGTCATGGAGTAGGGAGCATGGGAACAGCATGAGAAGTCCACAGAGTGGCTGATTGACAGAGTAGTTAGGTGCCAGCAGCATGGGGAGACCACAGAGTGGCCCAGTGACATAGTGGTGAGGTGGCAGCAGCATGAGCAGACCACAGAGTGGTCTAGTGACATAGTGGTGAGGTGGCAGCAGCAGCATGAAGAGACCACAGAGTAGGGATTTAGTAGCAGCATGAGAAGACCACAAAGTGGCCCAGTGACATAGTGTTGAGGTGGCAGCAGAATGAGAAAACCACAGAATAGGGATGTGGCAACAGCATGAAGAGACCGCATAGTGGCCCAGTGACATATTGGAGAGGTGGCAGCAGCAGCATGAGGAGACCACAGAGTAGTCATCTGGTAGCAGCATGAGGAGACCACAAAGTGGCCCAGTGACATAGTGTTGAGGTGGCAGCAGCATGAGTAGACCACAGAGTGGCCCAGTGACATATTGTGGAGGTGGCTTCTCCATTTTTACGTAGATGGCCATGGTACAAACGAGGCGTGAAGTAGTCCATCTACGTAAAAATGGAGAAGCCAAGCTTGAATAGAGGTGGGGGGGGTTAGACATCTATTGTCTGCCACGTATAATGCCGTCTTGACACCTTTTTCTGGGAAACTTACTGACTCCAATTAGGATAATGGAATCAACACCTTTGACCCAATGCTGGGTATAATTACCAGATGTGGATTCAGTTACATATTTATTCCCAGAATTTTTGTACAATCACTCAGAATTGAGAAAGCTCGTTGAAAGAACGGGTGAAACGTTTTCAAGAAAATCTACAGTACGTCCAGTTGCCTTGATTTATTCTTTACAGATATGTCTCCCTTTATATTCCCTCCCATACTGCCTCACTTTGCGGTTT
The DNA here is from genome assembly GCF_014858855.1 of Bufo gargarizans. Lineage (NCBI taxonomy): Eukaryota > Metazoa > Chordata > Amphibia > Anura > Bufonidae > Bufo > Bufo gargarizans. The sequence continues at coordinate 99,342,504 of NC_058086.1, read as the reverse complement.
ATACTACTTCCTGGATGAGGTGTTCACTGCTGGAGGCTGCTGCTGCAGTCTTTTTCCTTTATTTGTGTTTCATTGCTGGCTTGATTCTAGGTGACCCTGACTCCGTCCGTATTAACCACTTCAACCCCGCTAGCTGAAACCCCCTTAATAACCAGGCCACTTTTTACACTTCTGCACTACACTACTTTCACCGTTTATTGCTCGGTCATGCAACTGACCACCGAAATGAATTTACCTCCTTTTCTTCTCACTAATAGAGCTTTCATTTGGTGGTATTTCATTGCTGCTGACATTTTTACTTTTTTGTTATTAATCGAAATTTAAAGATTTTTTTGCAAAAAAATGACATTTTTCACTTTCAGCTGTAAAATTTTGCAAAAAAAACGTAAATATATACATTTTTCACTAAATTAATGGTTCTACATGTCTTTGATAAAAAAAAAATGTTTGGGCAAAAAAAAAAATGGTTTGGGTAAAAGTTATAGCGTTTACAAACTATGGTACAAAAATGTGAATTTCCGCTTTTTGAAGCAGCTCTGACTTTCTGAGCACCTGTCATGTTTCCTGAGGTTCTACAATGCCCAGAAAGTAGAAAACCCCCACAAATGACCCCATTTCGGAAAGTAGACACCCTAAGGTATTCACTGATGGGCATAGTGAGTTCATAGAACTTTTTATTTTTTGTCACAAGTTAGCAGAAAATGATGATTTTTTCTTTTTTTCTTACAAAGTCTCATATTCCACTAACTTGCGACAAAAAATAAAAAAATTCTAGGAACTCGCCATGCCCCTCACGGAATACCTTGGGGTGTCTTCTTTCCAAAATGGGGTCACTTGTGGGGTAGTTATACTGCCCTGGCATTCTAGGGGCCCTAATGTGTGGTAAGTAGTTTGAAATCAAAATGTGTAAAAAATGACCTGTGAAATCCTAAAGGTGCTCTTTGGAATGTGTGCCCCTTTGCCCACCTAGGCGGCAAAAAAGTGTCACACATCTGGTATCGCCATACTCAGGAGAAGTTGGGGAATGTGTTTTAGGGTGTCATTTTACATATACCCATGCTGGGTGAGAGAAATATCTTGGCAAAAGACAACTTTTCCCATTTTTTTATACAAAGTTGGGATTTGACCAAGATATTTATCTCACCCAGCATGGGTATATCTAAAATGACACCCCAAAACACATTGCCCAACTTCTCCTGAGTACGGCAATACCAGATGTGTGACACTTTTTTGCAGCCTAGATGCGCAAAGCGGCCCAAATTCCTTTTAGGATGGCATTTTTAGACATTTGGATCCCAGACTTCTTCTCACGCTTTCAGGCCCCTAAATTGCCAGGGCAGTATAAATACCCCACATGTGACCCCATTTTGGAAAGAAGACACCTCAAGGTATTCAATGAGGGGCATGGCGAGTTCATAGAATATTTTTTTTTGGGCACAAGTTAGCGGAAATTGATTTATTTTTTGTATTTTCTCACAAAGTCTCCCTTTCCGCTAACTTGGGACAAAAATTTAAATCTTTCATGGACTCAATATGCCCCTCACGGAATACCTTGGGGTGTCTTCTTTCCGAAATGGGGTCACATGTGGGGTATTTATACTGCCCTGGCATTTTAGGGGCCCTAAAGCGTGAGAAGAAGTCTGGAATATAAATGTCTAAAAAATTTTACGCATTTGGATTCCGTGAGGGGTATGCTGAGTTCATGTGAGATTTTATTTTTTGACACAAGTTAGTGGAATATGAGACTTAGTAAGAAAAAACAAAAACAAACAAAAAAAAAATTCCGCTAACTTGGGCCCAAAAAAAGTCTGAATGGAGCCTTACAGGGGGTGATCAATGACAAGGGGGTGATCAGGGAGTCTATATGGGGTGATCACCCCCCTGTCCTTGATCACCCCCCTGTCATTGATCACCCCCTGTAAGGCTCCATTCAGACGTCTGTATGATTTTTACGGATCCACGGATACATGGATCGGATCCGCAAAACGCATACGGACGTCTGAATGGAGCCTTACAGGGGGGTGATCAATGACAGGGGGTGATCAGGGAATCTATATGGGTGATCACCCGCCTGTCATTGATCACCCCCCTGTAAGGCTGCATTCAGACGTCAGTATGCGTTTTGCGGATCCGATCCATGTATCCGTGAATCCGTAAAAATCATACGGACGTCTGAATGGAGCCTTACAGGGGGGTGATCAATGACAGGGGGGTGATCAGTGAGTCTATATGCGTGATCACCCCCTTGTCATTGATCACCCCCCTGTAAGGCTCCATTCAGACGTCCATATGTGTTTTGCGGATCCGATCCGTGGATCCGTAAAAATCATACGGACATCTGAATGGAGCCTTACAGGGGGGTGATCAATGACAGGGGGTGATCAGGGAATCTATATGGGTGATCACCCGCCTGTCATTGATCACCACCCTGTAAGGCTCCATTCAGACGTCCGTATGTGTTTTGCGGATCCGATCCGTGGATCCGTAAAAATCATACGGACATCTGAATGGAGCCTTACAGGGGGGTGATCAATGACAGGGGGTGATCAGGGAATCTATATGGGTGATCACCCGCCTGTCATTGATCACCACCCTGTAAGGCTCCATTCAGACATCCATATGTGTTTTGCGGATCCGATCCGTGGATCCGTAAAAATCATACGGACATCTGAATGGAGCCTTACAGGGGGGTGATCAATGACAGGGGGTGATCAGGGAATCTATATGGGTGATCACCCGCCTGTCATTGATCACCACCCTGTAAGGCTCCATTCAGACGTCCGTATGTGTTTTGCGGATCCGATCCATGTATCTGTGGATCTGTAAAAATCATACGGACATCTGAATGGAGCCTTACAGGGGGGTGATCAATGACAGGGGGGTGATCAGGGAATCTATATGGGTGATCACCCGCCTGTCATTGATCCCCCTTCCTGTAAGGCTCCATTCAGATGTCCGTATGTGATCAGAGGTTCATAAGGGGATTAATAAGTGACAGGGGTGTAGTGTAGTGTAGTGTTTTGTGATACTTTACACAGCTACCTGTGTCTTCTGGTGGTCGATCCAAACAAAAGGGACCACCAGAGGACCAGGTAGCAGGTATATTAGACGCTGTTATCAAAACAGGATCTAATATACCTGTTAGGGGTTAAAAAAAATCACATCTCCAGCCTGCCAGCGAACTATCGCCGCTGGCAGGCTGGAGATCAACTTTCTTACCTTCCGTTCCTGTGAGCGCGCGCGCTTGTGTGCGCGCGTTCACGGGAAATCTCGGCTATTGCGGGAGGACGCGTATATGCGTCCACCCAGAAGAGCAGGGCCGCCGGCAGGACGCAATCCTGCGTACGGTGGTCCTGTAGCGGTTAAAGGGCTTTTGTCAGCCCACTAAACCTTTTTTTTTTTTTGGGTTAATAATAATCCCTATACTGCGAGCTCTGCATACATAAGCTAAATAATCATTTTGGTTCAGTAGAATTTGATAAAAAGCTATTTTTAAAATATGTAAATTACCTTGCTACCAGCAAGTAGGGCGGCTACTTGCTGGTAGCAGCCGCATCCTCCGATCCTAATGACGCCCCCTCCGCATTGTGATTGACAGGGCCAGGGAACGGAATCGTTCTCTGCTGGCCCTGTTTGAATTCCAAATCTCGCGCCTGCGCCGTACCTGTCTTTAATCGGCGCAGGCGCACTGAGAGGCGACCGCTCTCTCGGCCGCTCCATCCTCAATGCGCCTGAGCCGGGTGTAGATGTGGAGTGTAGATAGGGCTCACCCATATGCTCCTTAGTTTGGGATCAAGCCAGTTGGATGTTTATTTATAAGTTTCAGCTTTCTGCAACATCATCCGTGACATTATAAACCGCCATAACCGTCTTAAGCATGGATCCGGTTTCAGCCTTGATTGATCGCATGCAAGGTGTTTTGCTGGAGGTAGTTTTGTGTCTCAGTTTCAGGTGAACGGTTCTGCTGTCGTTCATAGAGTTTGTTCCGAGCCTAAGATCTCGCTTCCGGATACGTTCTCCGGGGGTAGTGAGAATTTTGTTCGCTTTAGAGGCTTGCAAACTAAATTTTCGCCTACTTCCCCATTCCTCTGGTGATGAGGAGCAGAGGGTGGGGATCATCATCTCGCTGCTCAGGGATAACGCTCAGTCTTGGGCCCTTTCACTGCCGGTGGGGGCACGGCCCCTCCGATGGGTGGATTCATTTTTTGTAGCCCTGGGGCAGATATATGATGACCCGGATCGTATTGCTCTGGCTGAATCTAAACTGCGTCTTTTATGCCAGGGTAAACAGTCCGCACAGATATATTGTTCTGAATTTCGGAGATGGGCAGCTGATACTGGTTGGAATGATGCTGTACTCCGAAGTCAATTTTGCCATGGTCTTTCGGAAAGATTGAAAGATGCATTTGCTTTTCATAAGAGACCAGCCTCGCTAGAGTCTGCCATGCCTCTAGCTGTTCGTATTGACAGGCGTATTAGAGAGAGAGAGGAGACTACTCCTTCCTGTCATATTCTTCCCAAGGACAGTGTCTCATTCAGGGCGCAGGGGTCTCAGTCTCTCTCAATCCCCTCTGAGGAGATGGCCATGCAGCTGGGTTTTCTTGCCTCTGATAGTAGAGGATTCAGCTCTTAGAGGAGGGTTTGTTTCTGTTGTGGGGGTTGTAGTAGCCCAGAGGGGAGAATCGTGGATGGTCGGTACGTCTCACTGAGAATGTATGCCTCAGTGATATAATTCCCGGAAATAAGTTTACCAGTAACATTAGGTTGCTGGGAGGTTTTCATTAAAGTGGATTTTGGGTCCGGGTTTTAGGAGTGACCAGAGAGCTTGGGTGAGACAGGTCACTCCCGTACTCCATCCAGGGTTTTCCTACTGTGTGGTTAAAAAGGATGTGGGAATCTCAGCTGAGGAGATCAAGTATGCACAGGCTAACTAAAGCTGAACAAGCCAAGAGGGAGGATTTGGTCTCTGAAAGACCCCAGAGAGTGGTGAGATCATATTGTTGTTACCTGATTTGGACTGAACACAAAATGTGGGACTTTATGTTATGCAATATTTGTGGGCTGAAGAAAGCTTAAAGCTAAAGTTTGGACATGTTTTCTTTTGTTTTCTGAAATAAACACTGCCTGTGGTGAAGAGTGAACTGACACGTGTGTATGTGTGCACAGTGACGGAGTTAAAACCCCCAAAATTGGTGTCGGATGCGGGCACAACACTCCTAGAAATCGCAGCCACCGGCAGTTGTAGGAGATACAGATGTGTCATCGCTCGCTGATTTCGCAATTCGTTACTAACTAAACGCGATTTTATCTCCTCCAGTCTATCAATACACACCAATGCCAGTAGATGGCGGTGTTGAGTTAAAGTTAATATCGCTATCCGGCTCCTGAAACAGCCTGTAATCATCCCGACACTATACAGGAGCCGGGCGATGGCACCTCAACATTAAATCATAAAAATAAAATGGTCCTGTACCCCACTGCACCCGACTGTACTGTCCTGTGCCCCACTGCATCCAACTGTACTGTCCTGTGCCCCACTGCACCCGACTGTACTGTCCTGTACCCCACTGCATCTTCTACAGAGCAGCCACACTTCAGCCAGTAAGCCAATAAAATAGTAACAGAGGACATTGTGGCGTTCTCACAAAAACCTTTGTTCAATTCTATTTAATAAATATAAAAAAATCGCAGCATACCGATATGATAACTGATAAGAACACACTCCGATATCACCACTGTTAACAAGCTGGTATCAGAAAAATGTGGGCTGGATCGGGTCATATCTCATGTCCATAGCAAAACTTGTATATGGAGTACTCCATCTTTCATTGCAGCATTTTATTACATTTATGCGGATGGTGGGCGTTTTCCATGTGTGTGTGTATATATACAGTACAGACCAAAAGTTTGGACACACCTTCTCATTCAAAGAGTTTTCTTTATTTTCATGACTATGAAAATTGTAGATTCACACTGAAGGCATCAAAACTATGAATTAACACATGTGGAATTATATACATAACAAAAAAGTGTGAAACAACTGAAAATATGTCATATTCTAGGTTCTTCAAAGTAGCCACCTTTTGCTTTGATTACTGCTTTGCACACTCTTGGCATTCGCTTGATGAGCTTCAAGAGGTAGTCACCTGAAATGGTCTTCCAACAGTCTTGAAGGAGTTCCCAGAGATGCTTAGCACTTGTTAGCCCTTTTGCCTTCACTCTGCGGTCCAGCTCACCCCAAACCATCTCGATTGGGTTCAGGTCCGGTGACTGTGGAGGCCAGGTCACTTGGCGCAGCACCCCATCACTCTCCTTCATGGTCAAATAGCCCTTACACAGCCTGGAGGTGTGTTTGGGGTCATTGTCCTGTTGAAAAATAAATGATGGTGCAACTAAATGCAAACCGGATGGAATAGCATGCCGCTGCAAGATGCTGTGGTAGCCATGCTGGTTCAGTATGCCTTCAATTTTGAATAAATCCCAACAGTGTCACCAGCAAAGCACCCCCACACCATCACACCTCCTCCTCCATGCTTCACAGTGGGAACCAGGCATGTAGAGTCCATCAGTTCACTTTTTCTGCGTCGCACAAAGACACGGTGGTTGGATCCAAAGATCTCAAATTTAGACTCATCAGACCAAAGCACAGATTTCCACTGGTCTAATGTCCATTCCTTGTGTTCTTTAGCCCAAACAAGTCTCTTCTGCTTGTTGCCTGTCCTTAGCAGTGGTTTCCTAGCAGATATTCTACCATGAAGGCCTGATTCACACAGTCTCCTCTTAACAGTTGTTCTAGAGATGTGTCTGCTGCTAGAACTCTGTGTGGCATTGACCTGGTCTCTAATCTGAGCTGCTGTTAACCTGCGATTTCTGAGGCTGGTGACTCGGATGAACTTATCAGCAGAGGTGACTCTTGGTCTTCCTTTCCTGGGGCCGTCCGCATGTGAGCCAATTTCTTTGTAGCGCTTGATGGTTTTTGTGACTGCACTTGGGGACACTTTCAAAGTTTTTCGGACTGACTGACCTTCATTTCTTAAAGTAATGATGGCCACTCGTTTTTCTTTACTTAGCTGCTTTTTTCTTGCCATAATACAAATTCTAACAGTCTATTCAGTAGGACTATTAGCTGTGTATCCACCTGACTTCTCCACAACGCAACTGATGGTCCCAACCCCATTTATAAGGCAAGAAATCCCACTTATTGAACCTGACAGGGCACACCTGTGAAGTGAAAACTATTTCAGGTGACTACCTCTTGAAGCTCATCAAGAGAATGCCAGGAGTGTGCAAAGTAGTAATCAAAGCAAAAGGTGGCTACTTTGAAGAACCTAGAATATGACATATTTTCAGTTGTTTCACACTTTTTTGTTATGTATATAATTCCACATGTGTTAATTCATAGTTTTGATGCCTTCAGTGTGAATCTACAATTTTCATAGTCATGAAAATAAAGAAAACTCTTTGAATGAGAAGGTGTGTCCAAACTTTTGGTCTATACTGTATATATATATATATATGTGGCGAAACCAACCTCGCCACGGTGTTTTGGAGGGGGCTGTTTACCAGCCTCCTGCCCTGGGATTATGGTCCCTTAAGTTATTGGGTCTTAAGGCACTTGGGACTGAGCCCTCTGTTCCTGGATTGCATCATTTGCCTTACTTGCTTGGATGAAGCACATGGTGAGAACAATAGATAGCGGCCATTTTAGCTCACAGACACTGTTCTGACTTTTCAACACGGTGCTATCTTGCCTGTATTTGTGTCACGGAATGTATACAGGTAACAAGGCAAAGCAACATGTATAAACGACTCGCTGGATCCAAAAACTAAGGAACCAAGGGAGACCCCTGCAGAAGACCTGGCACTTTCCCTGGCTGCTCAGCCTATGCAAAGATCCGAATGGTGGAGGTTTGCATATCCACGAACCTTGACTATAAAGCCCTGAGCACCCTACAATAGTGAGGGGACACGACCACCGGCTCCCTACACAAGACACGGAGGGAGTCAGGGTCACCTGGGATCCAGCAAACAGATATTAACAGATAAAGGTACACTTAGCTTTGAAGCAAACAGGAGGACAGATCAGCGTGCACACACACTCCAGGAAGTAATATAAGCCGCCCAGAAAAGCATTCTGGGGAGGCATTTAAAGGGAAGCAATTAACACATGACAGCTGAGAGAGGCTGACGAGAGGAGGAGCTGAATACCACAACACAGAAATTCAAGGAGGAGGTTCTGAAAGGCCTCTGTCAGAGCCTCTCAGCTGTCTGGTTGTGACAATTTGGTGCACAGAGACATCATTCAGTAGTTTGAAACTACCAAACAGGGGACACATTTATTAGTGACTATGTTCTGTATAACTTGCATATTTTCAGTGTAACTGTATCTTCCAAACTACTGAACGGATGTGGGTGAATTTTGGACATGTGGTTCACCCAGATCCCCCGGTTCCGAGGATATATTGGTTATGGGGTTATTGCATGTTTTGGGGTTCCTGTGATATGTTTTATAAAACTGTATTTCTCTGCCTTTGATAATTATATTCGCCCTTGTGTTCAAATAATCATCATCGGCAGAGAGAAGGATTTTGTGTGGGTGTGTCTCTATTGTCCCATTGTGTGTTTAAATGGTGATGTCTGTCCTGTTGTCTCCACATGTGTATTGGCGATCTCCCCTTTGTCCTGAGAGATAATTGGATTGCCCTCGGTTGTCTCCCAGGCAGAGAGGAGGAAACCATGATGCATTGTGGGGATGTGTTGTATCTGTTCTGTATTTGCAAAACTGTAATAAAAACCAGGCTGGGTGTGCCAGCACGTCAGAGCACTGTTTGACCCTCAACACAGAGCCTTGTCTCGTTATTGGGGGGATTCCCTGTATGCTGTTGGAGACTGATTGCCAGGAGTTTAAGCTGACGGATACGCTTTTCCTGTTCGTCTGCCGGCAGCTATTCGCGAGGTTCCAGTTTGGAGTGCTATTTTGTATCCAGTTCGGGAGGTTGGTGTTCTGCAGTAGCTGTGCCTGTCTCTCGGAAAGGGGCATATCGCCTAAATGGATTTTAACCCCTTGTCTGCTGAAACGGTCCGTTACAATATATATATATATATATATATATATATATATATATACAGACGTGGACAAAATTGTTGGTACCCTTTGGTCAATGAAAGAAAAAGTCACAATGGTCACAGAAATAACTTTAATCTGACAAAAGTAATAATAAATTAAAATTCTATAAATGTTAACCAATGAAAGTCAGACATTGTTTTTCAACCATGCTTCAACAGAATTATGTAAAAAAATAAACTCATGAAACAGGCATGGACAAAAATGATGGTACCCCTAACTTAATATTTTGTTGCGCAACCTTTTGAGGCAATCACTGCAATCAAACGCTTCCTGTAACTGTCAATGAGACATCTGCACCTCTCAGCAGGTATTTTGGCCCACTCCTCATGAGCAAACTGCTCCAGTTGTGTCCGGTTTGAAGGGTGCCTTTTCCAGACTGCATGTTTCAGCTCCTTCCAAAGATGCTCAATAGGATTGAGGTCAGGGCTCATAGAAGGCCACTTTAGAATAGTCCAATTTTTTCCTCTTAGCCATTCTTGGGTGTTTTTAGCGGTGTGTTTTGGGTCATTGTCCTGTTGCAAGACCCATGACCTGCGACTGAGACCAAGCTTTCTGACACTGGCTAGTACATTTCTCTCTAGAATTCCTTGATAGTCTTGAGATTTCATTGTACCCTGCACAGATTCAAGACACCCTGTGCCAGACGCAGCAAAGCAGCCCCAGAACATAACAGAGCCTCCTCCATGTTTCACAGTAGGGACAGTGTTCTTTTCTTGATATGCTTCATTTTTTCGTCTGTGAACATACAGCTGATGTGCCTTGGCAAAAACTTCGATTTTTGTCTCATCTGTCCACAGGACATTCTCCCAGAAGCTTTGTGGCTTGTCAACATGTAGTTTGGCATATTCCAGTCTTGCTTTTTTATGATTCGTTTTCAACAATGGTGTCCTCCTTGGTCGTCTCCCATGTAGTCCACTTTGGCTCAAACAACGACGGATGGTGCGATCTGACACTGATGTTCCTTGAGCATGAAGTTCACCTTGAATCTCTTTAGAAGTCTTTCTAGGCTCTTTTGTTACCATTCGGATTATCCGTCTCTTAGATTTGTCATCAATTTTCCTCCTGCGGCCACGTCCAGGGAGGTTGGCTACAGTCCCATGGATCTTAAACTTATGAATAATATGTGCAACTGTACTCACAGGAACATCTAGTTGCTTGGAGATGGTCTTATAGCCTTTACCTTTAACATGCTTGTCTATAATTTTCTTTCTGATCTCTTGAGACAGCTCTTTCCTTTGCTTCCTCTGGTCCATGTCGAGTGTGGTACACACCATATCACCAAACAACACAGTGATTACCTGGAGCCATATATATAGGCCCAATGGCTGATTACAAGGTTGTAGACACCTGTGATGCTAATTAGTGGACACACCTTGAATTAACATGTCCCTTTGGTCACATTATGTTCTGTGTTTTCTAGGGGTACCATCATTTTTGTCCATGCCTGTTTCATGAGTTTATTTTTTTACATAATTCTGTTGAAGCATGGTTGAAAAACAATGTCTGACTTTCATTGGTTAACATTTATAGAATTTTAATTTATTATTACTTTTGTCAGATTAAAGTTATTTCTGTGACCATTGTGACTTTTTCTTTCATTGACCAAAGGGTACCAACAATTTTGTCCACGTCTGTATATCTTGTATTTAGCATTTTCCCCTGCCCACCACCTCCAGCACCGTGCCCACCACCTCCAGCACCCACAGTACTCACGTTCCCACCTCTCCTTTCCCACCCACCTTACCACCATCCATCCCAATAATTCCCCCCCCTTCTCTTTACAACCACATCCCGTCTGCCCACCTGCCAACCACCGCACCATTCTAGGTCATATACATGCCTCAAACCAGCCACCCCAGTACACTCCCCACCCTATTTCATATGAATCAAATCAGCCACAACACACCAGCCCCTTCATCACATCCCATCAAAACACCCCATCAAAACACCCAATCAACACATAACATTACACAGCACCAGCCCCCTCATTTCCCCTCTCCCCCCGTGCTGCCAACATAACACATTACACTTTCCACCACTCATCACATTACACATTCCCCTACTGCCCAGCGCCTGCCGAGCAGCACTCAAAGACGTCACAACCCCGCCCCCAGCACACCAGCTGATCGCCACAACAACCAAGGACGCCGCTCCCCCGCCCCCTAGCACACCAGCTGATCGGCGCAGCAACATCAGTAGCCTTCCCGCCTGACGTCACCACCACGCCCCCGTCTGATGTCACAACCCCGCCCCCGCCACCCGAACTTAAAAAGCGCGCGCTCAGGCACATGGAGAGCGGCGTTTCCAGCACAACCAGACGCTCCAGGTAAGAGGCAGACAGCAACAGCGTTTGTGATGTCCACATCCCCCACTGCACCCCAAATAACTTGGTCAGCCTATCCAACCACCATGTGGGGCCACATTCCACCAGCGCAGTTCACAACCCCCACCATTATATAGGTTATCCATCCTCTCCCTCCAGCACCATCAAAATACCACCACACACTGCACCCACCCTTCTTATCACCACCGGCCACCCGACCCCCACCCCCCCTTCATTATATTACCCCCACCTTCTTTATTACCCCCACAGCCATATTTTAATACAACACACTACATCACATTGCACTGCACTATATTTGTCTTGTCCCCCCCCAACCTGCCATCTGTCATATTCTCTTGCCCCCCCCCTCATTTCTATCACCACACACACAGACATCATCATGCCCCTTTGCCCAGTGTCCGTTTTCTCATTTGTTGTGTTTTTATTCCCACAGCCATCTGGCCAGTCTCTCTGCTGGCGCCCGATTAAGGTAAACCCCCAACCCCCCCCCCCCCCCCACAACTACATTCCACCCAATACCGTCATACACACACCACCTTCCCAATACCGCACTAGGGAGACCAGCTTTCACACGCTATATACATTCACTCATCCCATAACCACAGTCCTCCTGAAACATACTTGAGCACACAATCTTTTATGCCAGCAGAAATAATAGACACACCTGGGCCCAAAAGTGACCTCATACGCGGACCACTGAATACTTACCGACTTCCTTCGCTTTTAATCAACTGCTGCTGCTGTTACTGACATTTGCCTTTTTATTTCTCTCTGCAAACTACAGATCTTATTGTCTTTATCATCATTACTATATATATATATATATACGGAAAAAAATTACCAGCAGCACCACCAGGTCAAAAAACAAATATAGAGGGTGCACTGTCCGAGTATGGTAAATGGTGCTTACCCACTGATACAGAACAAAGAAATCGGACTGCACTCCGATTTCTTTGTTCTATATATATATATATATATATATATATATATATAAAATTTTATTTATTTTTTTGTATATAACTATGCACATTTTAGCGCTTAAAGGCACGCGCACAAACTTTCTAAATATTCCACTGTTTAATGCATGTCCACACCCATCTAACCAGGTGGGGATACATCTTTTGCCTCCGGCATTTTTTTCTTTTATACCCTTGTTTTAGACTTGATAAAGGAGTTATAAACTCCGAAACGCGTTGTCTACTGAACAATAAAAACAGTGTCTGAGGTCGTCCTTTTGTGCGCCAAACAAAATACCCTACTGTGTGCATTCGCACACAAACCAGCAACTCCTTCCTTCACAGTCCCTAGGAGTCCTTGGCAACTCCACCCTAAGGGACCAAATGGGTATTGGCAGCACCGACCCTTCCAAAAAAACCAACGCCCCCTTATTTCTCCACGTGTACCTACCTCCACGGACGTTGAGCTCCAACCAGCACAACACCAAAAGGTGAGCACACTTCGACCATTACGCAAAACAACACAACCGCTACCCACCACCCTATGAGCGCCTCTCCCCTCTCTTTTCTCTCTCGCCAAATTGCTCTATATTTATTCTAGGTAACAATAAAAGAAAAAGAAAAAAATGACAGCATCTTGGCTTGCCCACAAGAGTTGCCCACATTTTAACGTGTGCGGACTACTGGGTTGCCACCCTGCTGGATCCACGCTACAAAGACAATATGCCCACCTTACTTCCTGCACTGGAGCGTGATAGGAAGATGCGCGAGTACAAGCGCACATTGGTAGACGCGCTACTTAGAGCATTCCCAAATGTCACAGGGGAACAAGTGGAAGCCCAAGGCCAAGGCAGAGGAGGAGCAAGAGGTCTCCAAGGCAGCTATGTCACGGCCAGCTCCTCTGAGGGCAGGGTTAGCATGGCAGAGATGTGGAAAAGTTTTGTCAACACGCCACAGCTAACTGCACCACCACCTGATACGCAACGTGTTAGCAGGAGGCAACATTTCACTAACATTGTGGTACAGTACGTGTGCACACCCCTCCACGTACTGACTGATGGTTCGGCCCCATTCAACTTCTGGGTCTCTAAATTGTCCACGTGGCCAGAGCTAGCCTTTTATAGCTTGGAGGTGCTGGCCTGCCCGGCGGCCAGCGTTTTGTCTGAACGTGTATTCAGCATGGCACGGGGCGTCATTACAGACAAACGCAGCCGTCTGTCTACAGCCAATGTGGACAAGCTGACGTTCATAAAAATGAACCAGGCATGGATCCCACAGGACCTGTCCGTCCCTTGTCCAGATTAGACATTAACTACCTCCCCTTAACCATATATTATTGTACTCCAGGGCACTTCCTCATTCAATCCTATTTTTATTTTCATTTTACCATTATATTGCGAGGCTACCCAAAGTTGAATGAACCTCTCCTCTGTCTGGGTGCCGGGGCCTAAATATATGCCAATGGACTGTTCCAATGTTGGGTGACGTGAAGCCTGATTCTCTGCTATGACATGCAGACTAATTCTCTGCTGACATGAAGCCAGATCCTCTGTTATGGGACCTCTCTCCTCTGCCTGGGTGCTGGGCCTAAATATCTGACAATGGACTGTTGCAGTGGTGGCTGACGTGAAGCCTGATTTTCTGCTATGACATGCAGACTAATTCTCTGCTGACATGAAGCCAGATCCTCTGTTACGGGACCTCTCTCCTCTGCCTGGGTGCTGGGCCTAAATATCTGACAATGGACTGTTGCATTGGTGGCTGACGTGAAGCCTGATTCTCTGCTATGATATGAAGACTGATTCTTGCTGACATGAAGCCAGATTGTCTGTTACGGGACCTCTCTCCTCTGCTTGGGTGCCGGGGCCTAAATATCTGATAATGGACTGTTCCAGTGGTGGGTGACGTGAAGCCAGATTATCTGCTATGGGACCTCTCTCCAATTGATTTTGGTTAATTTTTATTTTAATTCATTTTCCTATCCACATTTGTTTGCAGGGGATTTACCTACATGTTGCTGCCTTTTGCAGCCCTCTAGCCCTTTCCTGGGCTGTTTTACAGCCTTTTTAGTGCCGAAAAGTTCGGGTCCCCATTGACTTCAATGGGGTTCGGGTTCGGGACGAAGTTCGGATCGGGTCCGGATCCTGAACCCGAACATTTTCGGGAAGTTCGGCCGAACTTCTCGAACCCGAACATCCAGGTGTCCGCTCAACTCTATTTATAAAGGAACAAAAACACGTCCCACGGCGCGAATTACCGTCAGCCAGTCACCAGGATCAAGAAGAAATCTTTTTATTGCAGCGATACAACGCGTTTCGGGGAATCACTCCCCTTCATCAGGTACACAGAGCTGCACAAAGTAACAGCACAAGGCTACACATATTTATACTTACAAACATACCGCCCTTAAAGGGTCACAGGGTCAGAAGGGAGGAGATTTGGGTGTTGCCTAAATGATCAGTGGCAAATATAATGTGCATATCTGCAAGCTCTCATAATGAGCCGCCGATGTGCACATTAGAAACACATTTGTATTATATAAAGCTAGAAAAGCACACTGAAAATAGTCAGTTTTGTAAGTGACCTCAAAACAATACGCCCATATGGGGGCCGACCCTATGAGGTGTGCAATAGCAAACGCATCACAGGTTTCTAATCAAATAAGGCGATTGTAAAGTTCTATCAAGACTCTAGGACCTGTGTCACATGACCGGATCCCAGTCACGTGAGAGCCGTTGCTCGGTCACAAGGTAACAAAAGTGGTGAGGGGGCCGTCCTCTCTAAAGAAGCTAGCTCACGTCACTCAACCTGGTATCACATGGCTCACATCACGTGAGTAAGATCCGATCATGTGAGAGCCGTTACCTAGTTACAGGGACACTTGAATGGTGAGAGAGCCGTCTGACTTGCATTTCTATAACCGCACATCGCATAGTCAGGTAGAAACTTATCAGAGTCGTTTTTATAAACCAGAGGGCGCTCTCACTGGAAATCTACTGTGATTCAACAGAAAAAGAACATTTAGAACATTCACAAAAATAGAGGAGGGGAGGAAAAAGAAAAGCATATATTGTGAAGATCACATACATATAATGTTGCCCTACAGATACAATAACTAGATTCCTGAAAAATAAACAATGTTATTAAACATAAATAGGAAGTGGCATGATACGACCTTAAAAAGATTTAAAAAATTGAAAAATTGATATATATATAAAGGTCTACAGCACTCGCTCTTCCCAGGTGGTCTCCCATCCAAGTACTGGCCGAGCCCAACCCTGCTTTGCTTCTGAGATCGGACGAGATCAGGCGTACCCAGGGTGGCATGGCCAATAAATAAAGGAAGGGAAATATAAAAACTGATACTCCTTTTAAGAAAAGAATTAAATAATTTTAGCCACTTATTAGGTTTCTAAATGAGAAAGTCCTTCTACTAAAAGAATAATAATATTAAGAATTAAAAATATATAAAAAGAATTTTTATGTGATTGGGACGTCATCCAATCAAATCACATAATAAATTGACATTAGTCATGCAGGATTTGGGGGATACAGGTGGGTGCATGCGTGCAGTTGGTAAAAGTACACACGCATGCCACCACTATCCCAAAATACCTGATGATTGACAAACATCACCAATTGGTGGCGTGGTTGTCACCCTATTATTTTATCAGAAAGAAGAAGTTCAAGACAGCAGTAATGTAGTTAAGGGTCTGGATCTAATAGAGAAAAGACAAACATCTATTACTCATATTTTCCCTTTCCAATGATGACAGGGTGTATATATCATCAATTTATAGATTGATTTCAAATGCCTCATTAAGACCCTGGGGGCTCAGGCTATTAAGTTTATAGATCCAGAACATTTCACGTCTTTTGATTGTTTGTGTAATGTTCCGGGTGTCAGCATGAATTTTCTCTATAGGTATTACAAAAATACTTGAAAAAAGACCCTGATGTTTATCCGCAATATGTCTTGATACACTGTGCTGCATAAATTTCTTCTTAGTGTTTGAACGGTGTTTGTTCAACCTATTCCGTAACGTCTGTGTGGTGCGACCGACGTACTGTAATCCACATTGGCATTCCAGCACGTAGATCACATTATTTGACCCACAGTCCATTGGTTGCTTAATATTAAAAATTTCCCCAGTAGTATTACTACGAAAAGAGGTAGAGTTACGTATAGAAAGGCAACATAGACATTTAGATTGTCTACATTTAGTACTGCCCACTGGTCTAGATGGTATAAATGAACTAATGTTCGACCCAGTTGCTTTTTGATGGAATTTACGTAATTTAGTAGGTGCTAACAAATTTTTTAGGGTTTTAGCTCTCCTAAAAGTTAGGGGCGGGTGGCTTGGTAGGGATTTGCCTATGTATGGGTCTTTTTTAATAATATGCCAATATTTGGAAAGGATATTTCTCACGTCCTTATGATTACCACTATAAGTAGTAATAAAGTTGGTACCCCATTTAATATTTTGCTGTTTGTCCTTTGCCTGATCTTTCTGGTTGGCTAATAGGCAATTTTCTTGTGTAAGAGCCTTGGCTCGATTAAAAGCCGCCTCAATAACCCTATGAGGATAACCTTTTTTCTGAAATCTTCTCCGAATGATTTCACTCTGTGAGATGAAATCCCTAGTTAGCGAACAGTTCCTCCTTAATCTCTTAAATTGACTAAAAGGGATATTTGTCTTCCATTTTTTAAAATGGAGACTTGAATACTCAAGATAACTATTGCAATCGACCTTTTTAAAGAACGTACGTGTTATAATTTTGTCACCAACAGCATTCATTTCTAAGTCCAAGAATTCAATTCTTGAACGGTCATGTGTCCCGGATAAAGTGATACCCCAATTAGAGGAATTCAAGTATTGAATAAAGCCCATAATGGAATCAGAATCTCCATCCCATATGAAAAACAAGTCGTCTATATAACGACGATATAATACAATATTATCCGACCACTGGGTGGACTTATAAATGTACTGATCTTCAAACACTCCCATGAAAAGGTTCGCAAAACTGGGCGCGAAACGCGTACCCATTGCAGTACCTTTGCACTGGAGGTATAGTTGTTCACCAAAAGAAAATGTATTATGTGTCAGGATAAATTGAATGGATTTCAATATAAACGACTTTTGATCAACAGGTACAGAAGAATCTTTACCAAGGAAAGAATCAACACATTTTATTCCCAATTCATGATTGATATTTGAATATAGGGCCGCAACATCAAGGGCTATCCACGAATATGTATCTTTCCATGTGATTCCTTGGAGTGTAGTTATTAAAGAAGTGGAATCTTTCAAATAGGAAGGTAACTGAATTACATATTTCTGTAGCAAGATGTCCACATAGTGGGACAAATTGCAAGTCAGAGAGGATATCCCAGATATGATGGGGCGGCCCGGAGGATTCTGGACATCCTTATGGATTTTGGGTAGATGGTAAAAAAGTGCCATTACTGAGTCTGTTTTCAAAATGTATTCTTGTTCTTTTTTTCTCCTCTATTTTTGTGAATGTTCTAAATGTTCTTTTTCTGTTGAATCACAGTAGATTTCCAGTGAGAGCGCCCTCTGGTTTATAAAAACGACTCTGATAAGTTTCTACCTGACTATGCGATGTGCGGTTATAGAAATGCAAGTCAGACGGCTCTCTCACCATTCAAGTGTCCCTGTAACTAGGTAACGGCTCTCACATGATCGGATCTTACTCACGTGATGTGAGCCATGTGATACCAGGTTGAGTGACGTGAGCTAGCTTCTTTAGAGAGGACGGCCCCCTCACCACTTTTGTTACCTTGTGACCGAGCAACGGCTCTCACGTGACTGGGATCCGGTCATGTGACACAGGTCCTAGAGTCTTGATAGAACTTTACAATCGCCTTATTTGATTAGAAACCTGTGATGCGTTTGCTATTGCACACCTCATAGGGTCGGCCCCCATATGGGCGTATTGTTTTGAGGTCACTTACAAAACTGACTATTTTCAGTGTGCTTTTCTAGCTTTATATAATACAAATGTGTTTCTAATGTGCACATCGGCGGCTCATTATGAGAGCTTGCAGATATGCACATTATATTTGCCACTGATCATTTAGGCAACACCCAAATCTCCTCCCTTCTGACCCTGTGACCCTTTAAGGGCGGTATGTTTGTAAGTATAAATATGTGTAGCCTTGTGCTGTTACTTTGTGCAGCTCTGTGTACCTGATGAAGGGGAGTGATTCCCCGAAACGCGTTGTATCGCTGCAATAAAAAGATTTCTTCTTGATCCTGGTGACTGGCTGACGGTAATTCGCGCCGTGGGACGTGTTTTTGTTCCTTTATACTATTATCTTCTTGGGGGCTCCAGGCTTCTCCGTTTGAAGATCTTCTGTGATCCCGTGGCTGCAGACCGCCCTATCCAGACATCCAGGCTTGTTTGATAATACCTACAATAGTGTTGTGCCTATCCTTGCACAACCATATAAGGTGAGCCTTACCATCTCTCTCCGTATATCAATATATACCCACAGAATTACCCTATGGTGCGCCCATCTGTGTTTTTTTACAGATTTTAAACCAGCCTGATATATTACAACTCTATTTATGACCAATTTGTGCAGAAATCCATATCATTCCAAAGGGTTCACATACTTTTTCTTGCAACTGTATATCAGTGTTGCTATGGACAGGAGATATGACCCGATCTAGCCCACATTTTTCTGATACCTACCTGCTTGTTAATGTGGGACACTGTGAATACACTTTATTTCAACTTAATAGAGACTTTGGATCCTTGCTGAACTCACAGCACTTACAGGTCCTTCTAAAAAAATTAGCATATTGTGATAAAGTTCATTATGTTCTGTAATGTATGCGATAAACATTAGACTTTCATATATTTTAGATTCATTACACACAACTGAAGTAGTTCAAGCCTTTTATTGTTTTAATATTGATGATTTTGGCATACAGCTCATGAAAACCCAAAATTCCTATCTAAAAAAATTTGCATATTTCATCCGACCAATAAAAGAAAAGTGTTTTTAATACAAAAAAAGTCAACCTTCAAATAATTATGTTCAGTTATGCATTCAATACTTGGTCGGGAATCCTTTTGCAGAAATGACTGCGTCAATGCGACGTGGCATGGAGGCAATCAGCCTGTGGAACTGCTGAGGTATTATGGAGGCCCAGGATGCTTCGATAGCGGCCTTAAGCTCATCCAGAGTGATGGGTCTTGCATCTCTCAACTTTCTCTTCCCAATATCCCACAGATTCTCTATGGGGTTCAGGTCAGGAGAGTTGGCAGGCCAATTGAGCACAGTAATACCATGGTCAGTAAACCATTTACCAGTGGTTTTGGCACTGTGAGCAGGTGCCAGGTCATGCTGAAAAATGAAATCTTCATCTCCATAAAGCTTTTCAGCAGATGGAACAGAAAAAATGGATGGTAGGACAGCAGCACTTACTTGAAAAAAGATTTTGCGGTGGTGCTCGTGACGTCAGGTCCCGGCCTCAGGGACCCCCAAGGTTACCATATAGAAATGAAGAAAGTCACGGCCTTCCAAAAGCTTCCTTATTCAGTGTTCTTTATTGCACCAAAAATACAGCAGCAACGTTTCGACAATGAAGTCTTTATCAAGCTACATAAAAGTTTACAAGTGACTCACACTACATTTTATAAGGGTACTAATCCATACCAATTGCTTTAGGGGTGTACTCCAAACACCAAACCCGCCCCCTCACAGGTATAAACAATCATATAATCCAATGACCATCATCAATTCAAATTAACAACCGCAGTGTATAATAATATGAGGCATACCAGATGTTCGTACGGAGGCTCCTATTCTGTAACGAGTCCATGGTGTTCGGCGTCTTCCGCATACAACTGAGACTGCGCGTGTATTCAGACGGGATTCACATACATCACATGGTCAACTGTGCGGTCATGTGATCAGTGACACTCCTACCGGTCACCTGACAGATGACGCACCTAAGCGTCTATCGCTGTCATGGTAACCACAGGTCCTACAGAGAAAATGTATTGTCCCGTGTGGTGCTCTTTGTTTAATATTATGTCGGATACATACAGCTAAATATGCGGACGCCGACCACCACAGACTGCATATCAGACAGGTGATATCAATCAAGAATATGTTTTTATTTATTCATTTAATTAATAGCGACATGGGAACCAATCCCTGCAGGGTATCTGAAAAAACTCAATCACATAAAAAAACTGGTTCGGCACCCTACTGGGTATGCGTATAGCGGAAATGTGCAACCACACAAATGAACTCAAAAAAAAGACCCTTTCATAAGAATTCTGGGCTGTTCAAAGATGCAAACCTATCAACCCCATGTTTTCAAAGGGGTGAGTTCCAACTGGCATATTAGGTGAAAACCCGTGTATTACACGGTATTAGGTAACCCAACCCATACCCCCCATAAGTGAATACTCAGGGGAAGTATCGGTAGATATACCCAAAAAAATTATAATAAAGGATAAAGTTGGACTGGGAATACTAGGGCCACAGCCATCGCCCCCCTCTGTCAAGGAGAGACCACAGATGTCAGCCCTTGCCTGGTCTGGGCCCAACTATTGAGTAGAAGACCCCTACCACGCTTATCCCCATTGTCTCCTGTGAATATAAAATGGTTTTATCATACTTTGTATGAGCATCACCCCATGCCACAAAACCTCAATAAAATCCGCATATGTAGATCAACTCCCCAGGTGAATGATCAGGGATTGGCAAATCCGCCCATCATATATGTAGTCCACATCCACCACGCATATCCAGTCTATTGTATCCGAACCAGACATACAAATAGTACAGTAATACAATTAACCTGCTGGACGGTTCCCAGGTCGCTGTTTCCAAAACATCTTGGTCCATCCTTTACCCAAATCTCACATGGCAGCCTAATCTGTTAGTGATAAACAAAAAAAGAAGAATGATAAAATTTGTTAATAATCTCGATGTAATATTGGGTATTTTCACTTAATACATATAAAATAAAAACCTTTATTTTCACATCCCACCTAGCGACTCAAAAGAGGGAGCCCACCTTGAACTCTCGATTGAGCCCCTTTGGCTCAATAGTGTCCAGTTCAAAGATCCATCTGAGTTCCAGTCGTTTTAATAGTCGTTCCCGATCACCACCTCTCTGTGGTGAGGGGACGCCATCAATAACCCTGAACCTCAATTGCGCAACGCTGTGTTTACATCTATAAAAATGTTCCGGGACCGGGAGTTCACCTTCCAAATTTTCAGACGTATTCTCCATCTTTGTAAACAATTTCCGGATGGAGTACCTGTGCTGGTTAATCCTCAACTTGCAGGCCTGTGTGGTCTCACCCACATAGATGAGACCACACGGGCACTGCAATGTATAGATCACATAATCAGAGGAACATGTGTAAAAACCCTTTATCTCATATTTCTTTCCAGTATGTGGGTGGAAAAACGTTTGTCCCTTCAGTACATTATTGCAATTACAGCAATTGAGGCAGGGGTAACAACCTTTTCTGGAGATACGCGGCTTGTTAGGCCTCTGCAGAAAAGAATGTACCAACTGATCCCCCAGATTTTTAGACCTCCTGTAGGACATAAGCGGTGGTGTCTGAAACTCCACAATATCCGGAAAAGAGCGTGTCAGGATTTGCCAGTTCCGTTTAAGCGTACCTGCTATTTGTTTGCTTAGAACTGAATATGTGGACACAAAAGGTAACCTCCTATTTTCAGTTTTCGTTCTAGACATGGTCAACAGGTGTGCCCGTGTTTGCTGCCTAACTTTGTCATGATGTCTCTTGACCAACTTTTTGGGATATTGTCTGGCTATAAACTTGGAGCTCATTCCCTGCAATCTCTGATCCACATTCTCTTCATCTGAAATGATACGTCTCACCCTAAGAAGTTGACCATATAGATGGATCTTTGAACTGGACACTATTGAGCCAAAGGGGCTCAATCGAGAGTTCAAGGTGGGCTCCCTCTTTTGAGTCGCTAGGTGGGATGTGAAAATAAGGGTTTTTATTTTATATGTATTAAGTGAAAGTACCCAATATTACATCGAGATTATTAACAAATTTTATCATTCTTCTTTTTTTGTTTATCACTAACAGATTAGGCTGCCATGTGAGATTTGGGTAAAGGATGGACCAAGATGTTTTGGAAACAGCGACCTGGGAACCGTCCAGCAGGTTAATTGTATTACTGTACTATTTGTATGTCTGGTTCGGATACAATAGACTGGATATGTGTGGCGGATGTGGACTACATATATGATGGGCGGATTTGCCAATCCCTGATCATTCACCTGGGGAGTTGATCTACATATGCAGATTTTATTGAGGTTCTGTGGCATGGGGTGATGCTCATACAAAGTATGATAAAACCATTTTATATTCACAGGAGACAATGGGGATAAGCGTGGTAGGGGTCTTTTACTCAGTAGTTGGGCCCAGACCAGGCAAGGGCTGACATCTGTGGTCTCTCCTTGACGGAGGGGGGCGATGGCTGTGGCCCTAGTATTCCCAGTCCAACTTTATCCTTTATTATAATTTTTTGGGGTATATCTACCGATACTTCCCCTGAGTATTCACTTATGGGGGGTATGGGTTGGGTTACCTAATACCGTGTAATACACGGGATTTCACCTAATATGCCAGTTGGAACTCACCCCTTTGAAAACATGGGGTTGATTAGGTTTGCATCTTTGAACAGCCCAGAATTCTTATGAAAGGGTCTTTTTTTGAGTTCATGTGTGTGGTTGCACATATACCCTGCAGGGATTGGTTCCCATGTCGCTATTAATTAAATGAATAAATAAAAACATATTCTTGATATCACCTGTCTGATATGCAGTCTGTGGTGGTCGGTGTCCGCATATTTAGCTGTATGTATCCGACATAATATTAAACAAAGAGCACCACACGGGACAATACATTTTCTCTGTAGGACCTGTGGTTACCATTACAGCGATAGACGCTTAGGTGCGTCATCTGTCAGGTGACCGGTAGGAGTGTCACTGATCACATGACCGCACAGTTGACCATGTGATGTATGTGAATCCCGTCTGAATACACGCGCAGTCGCAGTTGTATGCGGAAGACGCTGAACACCATGGACTCGTTACAGAATAGGAGCCTCCGTACGAACATCTGGTATGCCTCATATTATTATACACTGCGGTTGTTAATTTGAATTGATGATGGTCATTGGATTATATGATTGTTTATACCTGTGAGGGGGCGGGTTTGGTGTTTGGAGTACACCCCTAAAGCAATTGGTATGGATTAGTACCCTTATAAAATGTGGTGTGAGTCACTTGTAAACTTTAATGTAGCTTGATAAAGACTTCATTGTCGAAACGTTGCTGCTGTATTTTTGGTGCAATAAAGAACACTGAATAAGGAAGCTTTTGGAGTGCCGTGACTTTCTTCATTTCTATATTTCAGCAGATGGAAGCATGAAGTGCTCCAAAATCTCCTGATAGCTAGCTGCATTGACCCTGCCCTTGATAAAACACAGTGGACCAACACCAGCAGCTGACATGGCACCTCAGACCATCACTGATTGTGGGTACTTGACACTGGACTTCAGGCATTTTGGCATTTCCCTCTCCCCCAGTCTTCCTCCACACTCTGGCACCTTGATTTCCGAATGACATGCAAAATTTGCTTTCATCCGAAAAAAGTACTTTGGACCACTGAGCAACAGTCCAGTGCTGCTTCTCTGTAGCCCAGGTCAGGAGCTTCTGCCGCTGTTTCTGGTTCAAAAGTGGCTTGACCTGGGGAATGCGGCACCTGTAGCCCATTTCCTGCACACGCCTGTACACTGTGGCTCTGGATGTTTCTACTCCAGACTCAGTCCACTGCTTCCGCAGGTCCCCCAAGGTCTGGAATCGGTCCTTCTCCACAATCTTCCTCAGGGTCCGGTCACCTCTTCTCGTTGTGCAGTGTTTTCGGCCACACTTTTTCCTTCCCACAGACTTCCCACTGAGGTGCCTTGATACAGCACTCTGGGAACAGCCTATTCGTTCAGAAATTTCCTTCTGTGTCTTACCCTCTTGCTTGAGGGTGTCAGTGATGGCCTTCTGGACAGCAGTCAGGTCGGCAGTCTTACCCATGATTGCGGTTTTGAGTAATGAACCAGGCTAGGAGTTTTTAAAAGCCTCAGGAATATTTTGCAGGTGTTTAGAGTTAATTAGTTGATTCAGATGATTAGGTTAATAGCTTGTTTAGAGAACCTTTTCATGATATGCTAATTTATTTAGATAGGAGTTTTGGGTTTTCATGAGCTGTATGCCAAAATCATCAATATTAAAACAATAAAAGGCTTTAACTACTTCAGTTGTGTGTAATGAATCTAAAATATATGAAAATCTAATGTTTATCAGTACATTACAGAAAATAATTAACTTTATCACAATATGCTAATTTTTTTAGAAGGACCTGTATTTTACTTGTGATCCTCGTGCAATACATGTACTTATAAATAACAAGGATGTGTTTACCATTTATTTATGTATTTGCCATTATAGCTATAAATAATGTTGATTTATTGATATCTGTGATATAGAAAACATATTTGTACTGTATGTATTTTTATTTAGTTAGGCGATTAGGCTATCTTTTTAGGCTTTTTTTTTTTAATCATTAGTAGTATCTCACAGTGCTATTTGTTAAATAAACTTAGATGCAAGACCAGCAGAGGGTGTGCACACCAAAAAGTTTTACTTTTAGATCGATAAATACGGTAGATAGCTTAATAATATCATACTTGGTTTGGATTGCACCAGTATGATATTAATAAGCGCTATAGCTGGGTTATATTACTGCCTGTGTAATTTTAACATATTCTTATATGTACTGAACATATTTTTTTAAATAAAATAAAAATACATACAGTACAAATATGTTTTCTATACCATAGATATCAATAAATGAACATTATTTATCAGATAGTATATACAGTACACTGGAGACAAAACTAATAAAAGTGTGAATTAGATATAGTGTTTTGTACAGTATAATGTACATAGATAGATAGGTAGAATGCGCGCACCCATCCCCCAAATTTCCTATTCATTGTTCACCAAGGAAACGCCTGTACAAAGGGCATGCTACTACAGAGGATATTGATATCTATGGTATAGAAAACATATTTGTACTGTATGTATTTTTTTTTATTAAAAAAATATGTTCAGTACATATAAGAATATGTTAAAATTACACAGGCAGTAATATAACCCAGCTATAGCGCCTATTAATATCATACTGGTGCAATCCAAACCAAGTATGATATTATTAAGCTATCTATCTATTTATCGATCTAAGGCTAGGTCTACATGACGACATTTGTCACGCGACATTTTGTTGCACCAATGTCGCGCGACAATTTTTATAATGGCAGTCTATGGTGTTGCACTGAAACATGCGACATGCTGCGACGCGACAATCGCAGAAAATCCATTCAAGATGGATTTTTCTGCGACTGTCGCGTCGCAGTCGCAACATGTCGCATGTTGCAGAGCGACACCATAGACTGCCAATATAAAAATTGTCGCGCGACATTAGTGCAACAAAATGTCGCGCGACACCTGTTGCGCCCTATCTGTCGCATGATTTTTTGTCGCGCAACAAATGTCGTTGTGTAGACCTAGCCATAAAGTAAAACTTTTTGGTGTCCACACCCTCTGCTGGTCTTGCATCTAAGTTTATTTAACAAATAGCACTGTGAGATAACATACTCCTAATGATTAAAAATTTAAAAAATATAAATAAAATAACCATAGAAAGATAGCCTAATCTCCTAATTAAATAAAAAATAAATACATACAGTACAAATATATATTACTGTATATGGTGTTACTTTACACCCTACCCCCCATGGCTACATTAGGATCTAAGGCCCCTTTCACAAGGGCGAGGAAGGGCTGGAGGGGTTAAAAATAAATAAAAAATAATAAAATACTGTACAATAGACTAACTGTACATTCATATATTTATGTATCGATCACAATTATGATTTAGTACATTGAGAATATTAGACTATATATTTGCATATGCAGCTCTATAATATATCCGTATACACCGCTCCATTATGTCTGTACATCTGTGATACAAGTGGATTAGATTTGGATAACACCTGGTGATACATTGTACCGGATCTTTTGCGGTCTACTGCATACAGATATATAATAGAGCGGTGTGTACAGATATATAACGAAGTGTTGTATACAGATATGTAATGGAGCAGTGTACAGTATACAGATATATAATGTAGTGGATACAGAGTGTATTTATTAGCTATGTTCCTATAGTGGCTGAATGTTAATACAGTATCGAAAAACAACATGTACAGTATGGATACATTTGTATTTAGCAAAGCCTTTTGATAATTTCCTCCTTGACGGACCCCCCCTTCTGCCAGGACAATTCCCACTATATCACACTTAATACAGATACGTAGGTAGACGTTCCTTAATACCAATAGATCCACAGCCTGATGAACGTTTAAAAGAAAAAAAGAAAAACTTTATTAAAGTCAGTTTAAAAGGAGGACAAAAAGCCTATATGTCACAGTCTGTGACCATCAGGCAACCAGACCCCAAAATTGTGCAGAGAAGGAGTATAAATAAGTCCTCTGTACAATTATAGGTCTGGACTAGAGACCTGACTTGCTAGCAAGTAGTTGCTAATCAATTGCAAGCCGGATGTTAGGACACGGTTCACACTATGAATGGACACTAGTATGTTTGTTGCAAGTGACCCTATAGGATATATTGCTCAAGTGTGGTAAATTTAGCTAATTCCTGGCCGTGTGAGGCTATGTTTAGCTGATCGCACTGACTATACTGAGTGCTGCACCCTTGGTCTGCGATTGAGATCAGTGTATCTAGTACATATACGCTAGACCACTATGTCTGGAGCGACTATTTGATAGCCTCACTACTCCAGATGATTTTACAGCGTGCTGCGTTAATAAAGTCTCTGTGGACATATATACGCTCTCATGTAGTACAGTGTTCAGACCAGCCTCTCAGATAGCCTGCTGCCAGTGTATAAAGCTATAACCACTTGCTTGCAGTCAGTATGTTTTGGCTGTATACAGTCACTTGTAGCCAGTATATTTTGGCTCAATCCACACACCTGCAACCAGTATATTTTGGCTCAATCCACACGTTTGCGGCCAGTATATTTTGGCTGCATGCACACACTCAGGCTATCAGGTTAATACCGCATCTCATGCAACCCTGCCTAAATGGCAGGCTTTCTATCTAATGATCTGAGCTCGGAGTGCTGTTTAGGGGACCCCAAAGAGGTGTTCTCCGAAAAGGAGCTACCCACACAAACAATTCAGACTAGTGTCACTGCTTCTTTAAAAAATCTTAATAGAGTCTACAAAAATCATATTAGATGTTGGTGGGAAGTGCAATCACTTGACACTTATCTAAAGAACAACATAGTGCCAAGGGGTCTAAGAAACTCAATCCTCCCGGTCACAAGACTACTTTCTCCTGAGTTTCTCGAGAGGTGGGAGCAGGAATCTATTGCGGGCTCCCTCCGCTTGATGAAACTGCTGGCTGAAGAAGAACGTAAACATCTGTCCAATAGTGAGGCAGAACTGAAAGAGGCTATTGTACAGGCTCAGAAATTCAGTGACCATACAGACTTCACTAAAAAGGAATCTCTACTACAACAGAATATTGAGCAATTTACCTCCCAAGTCAAGGAGAGGAAACATATTCTGTTTAATAGAGATATTAGTGACTATAGGGAGGGCCATATTTCTTATTTCGGACCTAAACTTCCGGTTGCGTCAGAGATTGACACAGAGGTGTCGTCTTCTGAATGTGACACGGATGCTGAACAAGCTAGCGGATCCACAAGAGGACGAGGTGGTTACAGGCGAGGAGGTTCCCAACAAAGGGGTAGATCTGGCAGAGGTTCCCGGGGAGTTTTTTTTGATTTTCCACCGGTGTCCGACTACCTACTGCGTCAGAAGAAAACCCCTGAAGTCCCCAAGTAGAGGAACTACAAGTGATCTATCTGTCTAATGGCTCTTTCACACTTGCGTTCTTTTGTTCCAGCATAGAGTTCCGTCGTCGGGGCTCTATGCCGGAAGAATCCTGATCAGGATTATCCCCATGCATTCTGAATGGAGAGAAATCCGTTGAGGATGCATCAGGATGTCTTCAGTTCAGGACCAGAACGCTTTTGCGCTTTTTGCTCCGGCCAAAAACCCTGAACACTTGCCGCAAGGCCGGATCCGGAATTAATGCCCATTGAAAGGCATTAATCCGGATCCGGCCTTAAGCTAAACGTCGTTTCGGCGCATTGCCGGATCCGACGTTTAGCTTTTTCTGAATGGTTACCATGGCTGCCAGGACGCTAAAGTCCTGGCAGCCATGGTAAAGTGTAGTAGGAAGCGGGGGAGCAGTATACTTACCGTCTGTGCGGCTCCCGGTGGCGCTTCAGAGTAACGTCAGGGCGCCCCACGCGCATGGATGATGTGATCGCATGGCACTCTGACGTCATTCTGGAGCTCCCCGGGAGCCGCACGGACGGTAAGTATACTGCTCCCCCGCTCCCCACTACTACTATGGCAACCAGGACTTTAATAGCGTCCTGGCTGCCATAGTAACACTAAACGCATTTTGAAGACGGATCCGTCTTCAAATGCTTTCAGTTCACTTGCGTTTTTCCGGATCCGGCGTGTAATTCCGGCAAATGGAGTACACGACGGATCCGGATAACGCAAGTGTGAAAGAGCCCTAAACGTGCACTCTCCACCACAGAAATGGGGCTCCTTAAGAAAGGACTCTCATTTGTACCCCTACAGAAATGTAACCTATTTAATTGGGTGAAAGACTTAAATGGAAAAAGTTTTTTAAAATCCATGACAGAAGAAGATGTCATGAGCTAGGTATTGAGGTACAGAACCTTCAGGATGTTCAGTTATTGGTAGGACTATCAGAAGAGGGAGATAGAATGATTGGGGACAGTCCGTTCACGGATCTTAGGAATCCATCAAAAATATTCCCCCCAGTCAGAGAGCGTATATATGTCCACAGAGACTTTATTAACGCAGCACGCTGTAAAATCATCTGGAGTAGTGAGGCTATCAAATAGTCGCTCCAGACATAGTGGTCTAGCGTATATGTACTGGATACACTGATCTCAATCGCAGACCAAGGGTGCAGCACTCAGTATAGTAAGTGCAATCAGCTAAACATAGCCTCACACGGCCAGAAATTAGCTGGATTTACCACACTAACGCTGGGTTCACACCTGAGCGTACGCGATGGGGCGCTCTATATGCGTGATTGTACCGGCGTTTGCAATCGCGCATACAGAGACAAACGAACGCCCATTGTCGCGCGTTCCCGAAAGTCTATGTACGGGAACGCGCGACAAGACGCCCCAAAGAAGCTCATGTACTTCTTGGGGCGTCGGGCTTTTTACAGCGCGATCGTACTCGCTGTAAAACGCCCAGGTGATAACCATGCCGATAGGGAAGCATTGGTTTCTCCTTGTCGAGCGTTTTACAGCGAGTAGGAACGCACTGTAAAACGCTCAGGTGTGAACCCAGCCTTACTTGCTATCAAGTCAGGTCTCTAGTCCAGACCTATATTTGTACAGAGGATTTATTTATACTCCTTCTCTGCACAATTTTTAGGTCTGGTTGCCTGATGGTCACAGACTGTGACATATAGGCTTTTTGCCCTCCTTTTAAACAGACTTTAATAAAGTTTTTCTTTTCTTCTTTTAAACGTTCATCAGGCTGTGAATCTAAGGACAATTCCCACACCTATTCTTGCTATTCTTAATGTTGGATATCTTTCTCCACAATTGCACAATGGAAACCTAATATGAATTATGATGTTAACACTGACACCATTAAAACAAATAATATTGTTACATGAAAAACAAAAATAAATAAATCAATACAGCTGCAGGGCTGGGTAAGTTTTAAAATGCACCAAAAGTTTACAGGCAAAAATAGACCAATATATACAGCATTGCTGCTATATTTATTTATTATGTATAAATATATTTAATATATTTATATTATATATACATTTACATATAGTATAATTAGTGTAATATTGTATAATTTTTAATACAGAGGTTATCTATCTTTCTATCTATAGCTATATACACTCACCTAAAGAATTATTAGGAACACCTGTTCTATTTCTCATTAATGCAATTGTCTAGTCAACCAATCACATGGAAGTTGCTTCAATGCATGTAGGGTTGTGGTCCTGGTCAAGACAATCTCTTGAACTCAAAACTGAATGTCAGAATGGGAAAGAAAGGTGATTTAAACAATTTTGAGCGTGGCATGGTTGTTAGTTGGTGTCAGATGGGCCGGTCTGAGTATTTCACAATCTGCTCAGTTACTGTGATTTTCACGCACAACCATTTCTAGGGTTTACAAAGAATGGTGTGAAAAGGGAAAAACATCCAGTATGCGGCAGTCCTGTGGGCGAAAATGCCTTGTTGATGCTAGAGGTCAGAGGAGAATGGGCCGACTGATTCAAGCTGATAGAAGAGCAACGTTGACTGAAATAGCCACTCGTTACAACCGAGGTATGCAGCAAAGCATTTGTGAAGCCACAACACGCACAACCTTGAGGCAGATGGGCTACAACAGCAGAAGACCCCACCGGGTACCACTCATCTCCACTACAAATAGGAAAAAGAGGCTACAATTTGCACAAGCTCACCAAAATTGGACTGTTGAAGACTGGAAAAATGTTGCCTGGTCTGATGAGTGTCGATTTCTGTTGAGACATTCAAATGGTAGAGTTCGAATTTGGCGTAAACAGAATGAGAACATGTATCCATCATGCCTTGTTACCACTGTGCAGGCTGGTGGTGGTGGTGGTGTAATGGTGTGGGGGATGTTTTCTGGGCACACTTTAGGCCCCTTAGTGCCAATTGGCCATCGTTTAAAAGCCACGGGCTACCTGAGCTTTGTTTCTTACCATGTCCATCCCTTCATGACCACCATGTACCCATCTTCTGATGGCTACTTCCAGCAGGATAATGCACCATGTCACAAAGCTCGAATCATTTCAAATTGGTTGAACATGACAGTGAGTTCACTGTACTAAAATGGCCCCCACAGTCAACAGATCTCAACCCAATAGAGCATCTTTGGGATGTGGTGGAACGGGAGCTTCGTGCCCTGGATGTCCATCCCTCAAATCTCCATCAACTGCAAGATGCTATCCTATCAATATGGGCCAACATTTCTAAAGAATGCTATCAGCACCTTGTTGAATCAATGCCACGTAGAATTAAGGCAGTTCTGAAGGCAAAAGGGGGTCCAACACCGTATTAGTATAGTGTTCCTAATAATTCTTTAGGTGAGTGTATGTCCATTATACTGTACAATACACTATCTAAATCACCATACCTCATATGGATCATGGAATAAATAATTATACAATATTACACTAATTATACTATATGTAAATGTATATATAATATAAATACTGTATTAACATTCAGCCACTATAGTAACATAGCTAATAAATACACTCTGTATCCACTACTTCAGAGAAAAACAAATAATAAGTAAAAATAAATATGGAAAACTGCATCAAGATACAAAACAATATACACTTAAAGGATAAAAAAACGGATGAATGCAATAATATTGATTGTGTATCTGACATACTTGAAGCAAACTATCTTATTACTTCAAATTGGGACATTCTCTAATAACTTTCTTATCCCCTAAACACTGAAGGTATTTAGATGCAAAACGCGATTCATATGCTAATGCCGCCCTTAATTATCACATTTGGCTATTTGTGAACAAGCACGGGAGTCTGTTTAACACTACCGTATATGGTAGCCCTCATAGGGACCCTCGGGATATTATAATCAATGTATACCACGGTCAATAGACCAAACCAAATCCCTTTAGGGGTCTCTATCTAATATTAAAATATATATCTTTATTTCATCATTCTTAAAACATAAGTGTAATAGAAAAAAATATGTTTAAAATTGTCAGTGTGTAGCGGGATTAACTCGCCTTAATCCACTTGTTCACGCAGCCCGGTTTCTCTTCTATCTTCTTCTTTGAGGAATAGTACCTTTGATGATGTCACTGTGCTCATCACATGGTCCATCACATGATCTGTCACCATGGTGATGGATCATGTGACGGACCATGTGATGATCGTAGTGACGTCACCACAGGTCCTTTTCCTGTGCACGGCACAGAAGAAGACGGGCTGCGCGAACAAGTGGATTAAAGTGAGTTAAATTATTTTATTTATTTTTTTAACCCCTCCAGCCCT
Source organism: Bufo gargarizans (assembly GCF_014858855.1). Lineage (NCBI taxonomy): Eukaryota > Metazoa > Chordata > Amphibia > Anura > Bufonidae > Bufo > Bufo gargarizans. The sequence goes on along the minus strand of NC_058086.1, from coordinate 99,309,747 downwards.
ATTGTACTATGCATTCTGTATTAAGAATGCTATTATTTTCACTTATAACCATGTTATAAGGGAAAATAATATTGATCAGGTCTCCATCCCGATCGTCTCCTACAAACCGTGCGTGAAAATCGCACCACATCCGCACTTGCTTGCGGATGCTTGCAATTTTTATGCAACCGCATTCACTTCTATGGGGCCTGCGTTGCTTGGAAAACGCACAAAGAGGAGCATGCTGCGATTTTCACGCAACGCACAAGTGATGCGTGAAAAGCACTGCTTATCTGCACAGCCCCATAGAAATGAATGGGTCTGGATTCAGTGTGGGTGCAATGCGTTCACCTCACGCATTGTAGCCGCGCGGAAATCTCGCCCGTGTGAAAGGGGCCTAACAAGTAGGGATGAGCGAACCCGAACTTTATAACATTTTAGTAAAAATCCAGGTTCTGGTTCGGTGTTCGTCGCTTTCTTGGCACTTTTTGAAAGGCTGCAAAGCAGCCAATCAACAAGCGTCATGCTACTTGCCCCAAGAGGCCGTCACAGCCATGCCTACTATTGGCATGGCTGTGATTGGCCAGTGCAGCATGTGACCCAGCCTCTATTTAAGCTGGAGTCACGTAGCTCCGCACATCACTCTGCTCTGATCAGTGTAGGGAGAGGTTGCAGGTGCGACGTTAGGGCGAGATTAGGCAGTGATTAACTCCTCCAAAAGACTTAATTCAGTGATCGATCTACAGCTGTGGATCATTGAACTGCTGCTATTCAATTGCTCACTGTTTTTAGGCTGCCCAGGGTGGGGCTGGGGTGATCGGCGGCCATTTTGTGTCTTGTGGTGCGCCAGCACAAGCTGCCACCAAGTACATTTAACCATCAATAGGGTGGTTATTTTTTGGCAATATCCTACATCAGGGGCAAGCTGTCACCAAGTGCATTTAACCATCAATAGTGTGGTTATTTTTTGGTAATATCCTACATCAGGGGCAAGCTGTCACCAAGTGCATTTAACCATCAATAGTGTGGTTATTTTTTGGCTATATCCTACATCAGGGGCTTGGCTGTGCTTGAAATACAATTGCCAAAATAGCAGTACCCTAAATCTGGTGTTTCAGCTGTGGCCAGCCAATTGTAATACTGTCTGCTGTCTGGCAAAGGATATATTTTTGTTCACGGTTGAAATACAATTCCCAACTTAGCAATTTCCTAAATTAGTGGTTTCTGCTGTATCAAGGCTACTTTAAATCTATTCATTAAAAGGGTATATAAGATTTAAGGTGCAGATAGGGTCATTCTCAATAACTTCACACACACGCTACTGTGCAATTCCAAGTCTAATTCTGTGTGTAAACGTATACCTGTCACCCAGCACCTAAATAATAGGCCTCAAATTTATATTCATCTAAATCTGTGGTTATTGCTGTGGCTGGGCAAGTTATTTAGTGTCCGTCAAAGCACAGTTTTTGTTCTGGGTTGAAATACAATTCCCAATTTAGCAATTCTCTAAATTAGTGGTTTCTGCTGTATCAGACCTACTTTAAATCTATCCCTAAAAGGGTATATTAGATTCAAGGTGCAGATAGGGTCATTCTCAATAACTTCACACACACGCTACTGTGCAATTCCAAGTCTAATTCTGTGTGTAAACATATACCTGTCATCCAGCGCCTAAATACTAGGCCTCAAATTTATATTCAGCTAAATCTGTCATTAGTGCTGTGCCTTTATTAGTGTAATACGGTACCTAAATAGATAGCCAGATAGTGTTAGGTGTCTGTAAAAAAAGGCCTGAATTTGAATTCAATACATTGGGCCAAATAATATTTTTGTTATTGTAGTGAACGGTAACAATGAGGAAAACATCTAGTAAGGGATGCGGACGCGGACATGGTCGTGGTGGTGTTAGTAGACCCTCTGGTGCTGGGAGAGGACGTGGCCGTTCTGCCACAGCCACACGTCCTAGTGTACCAACTACCTCAGGTCCCAGTAGCCGCCATAATTTACAGCGATATTTGGTGGGGCCCAATGCCGTTCTAAGGATGGTAAGGCCTGAGCAGGTACAGGCATTAGTCAATTGGGTGGCCGACAGTGGATCCAGCACGTTCACATTATCTCCCACCCAGCCTTCTGCAGAAAGCGCACAGATGGCGCCTGAAAACCAACCCCATCAGTCTGTCACATCACCCCCATGCATACCAGGGAAACTGTCTGAGCCTCAAGTTATGCAGCAGTCTCTTATGCTGTTTGAAGACTCCGCTGGCAGGGTTTCCCAAGGGCATCCACCTAGCCCTTCCCCAGCGGTGGAAGACATAGAATGCACTGACGCACAACCACTTATGTTTCCTGATGATGAGGACATGGGAATACCACCTCAGCACGTCTCTGATGATGACGAAACAAAGGTACCAACTGCTGCTTCTTTCTGCAGTGTGCAGACTGAACAGGAGGTCAGGGATCAAGACTGGGTGGAAGACGATGCAGGGGACGATGAGGTGCTAGACCCCACATGGAATGAAGGTCGTGCCACTGACTTTCACAGTTTCGAAGAAGAGGCAGTGGTGAGACCGAGCCAACAGCGTAGCAAAAGAGGGAGCAGTGGGCAAAAGCAGAACACCCGCCGCCAAGAGACTCCGCCTGCTACTGACCGCCGCCATCTGGGACCGAGCACCCCAAAGGCAGCTTCAAGGAGTTCCCTGGCATGGCACTTCTTCAAACAATGTGCTGACGACAAGACCCGAGTGGTTTGCACGCTGTGCCATCAGAGCCTGAAGCGAGGCATTCACGTTCTGAACCTTAGCACAACCTGCATGACCAGGCACCTGCATGCAAAGCATGAACTGCAGTGGAGTAAACACCTTAAAAACAAGGAAGTCACTCAGGCTCCCCCTGCTACCTCTTCTGCTGCTGCCACCTCGGCCTCTTCTGCTGCTGCCGCCGCCTCGGCCTCTTCCTCCGCCTCTGGAGGAACGTTGGCACCTGCCGCCCAGCCAACATGGGATGTACCACCAACACCACCACCTGCTTCACCAAGCATTTCAACCATGTCACACGGCAGCGTTCAGCTCTCCATCTCACAAACATTTGAGAGAAAGCTTAAATTCCCACCTAGCCACTCTCGATCCCTGGCCCTGAATGCCAGCATTATTAAACTACTGGCCTATGAAATGCTGTCATTTAGGCTGGTGGACACAGACAGCTTCAAACAGCTCATGTCGCTTGCTGTCCCACAGTATGTTGTTCCTAGCTGGCACTACTTCTCCAAGAGATCCATGCCTTCCCTGCACAACCAAGTATCCGATAAAATCAAGTGTGCACTGTGCAACGCCATCTGTGGTAAGGTCCACCTAACCACAGATACGTGGACCAGTAAGCATGGCCAGGGATGCTATATCTCCCTAACTGCACACTGGGTAAATGTAGTGGCGGCTGGGCCCCAGGCGGAGAGCTGTTTGGCGCACGTCCTTCCGCCGCCAAGGATCGCAGGGCAACATTCTTTGCCACCTCCTCCTACTCAGCTTCCTCCTCCTCTTCTTCCACCTGCTCATCCAGTCAGCCACACACCTTCACCACCAACTTCAGCACAGCCCGGGGTAAACGTCAGCAGGCCATTCTGAAACTCATATGTTTGGGGGACAGGCCCAACACCGCACAGGAGTTGTGGCGGGGTATAGAACAAGAGACCGACGAGTGGTTGCTGCCGGTGAGCCTCAAGCCTGGTGGTGTGCGATAATGGGCGAAATCTCGTTGCAGCTCTGGGACTAGCTGGTTTGACGCACATCCCTTGCCTGGTGCATGTGCTGAATTTGGTGGTGCAGTAGTTCATTCACAACTACCCCGACATGTCAGAGCTGCTGCATAAAGTGCGGGCCGTCTGTTCGCACTTCCGGCGTTCACATCCTGCTGCTGCTCGCCTGTCTGCGCTACAGCGTAACTTCGGCCTTCCCGCTCACCGCCTCATATGCGACGTGCCCACCAGGTGGAACTCCACCTTGTACATGCTGGACAGACTGTGCGAGCAGCAGCAGGCCATAGTGGAGTTTCATCTGCAGCACGCACGGGTCAGTCGCACTGCGGAACAGCACCACTTCACCACCAATGACTGGGCCTCCATGCGAGACCTGTGTGCCCTGTTGCGCTGTTTCGAGTACTCCACCAACATGGCCAGTGGCAATGACGCCGTTATCAGCGTTACAATACCACTTCTATGTGTCCTTGAGAAAACACTTAGGGCGATGATGGAAGAGGAGGTGGCCCAAGAGGAGGAGGAAGAGGGGTCATTTTTAACACTTTCAGGCCAGTCTCTTCAAAGTGACTCAGAGGGAGGTTTTTTGCAACAGCAGAGGCCAGGTACAAATGTGGCCTGCCAGGGCCCACTACTGGAGGACGAAGAGGATGAGGAGGAGGTGGAGGAGGATGAGGATGAAGCATGGTCACAGCGGGGTGGCACCCAATGCAGCTCGGGCCCATCACTGGTGCGTAGCTGGGGGGAAACGCAGGACAATGACGATACGCCTCCCACAGAGGACAGCTTGTCCTTACCTCTGGGCAGCCTGGCACACATGAGCGACTACATGCTGCAGTGCCTGCGTAACGACAGCAGAGATGCCCACATTTTAACGTGTGCGGACTACTGGGTTGCCACCCTGCTGGATCCACGGTACAAAGACAATGTGCCCACCTTACTTCCTGCACTGGAGCGTGATAGGAAGATGCGCGAGTACAAGCGCAGGTTGGTAGACGCGCTACTGAGAGCATTCCCAAATGTCACAGGGGAACAAGTGGAAGCCCAAGGCAGAGGAGGAGCAAGAGGTCGCCAAGGCAGCTGTGTCACGGCCAGCTCCTCTGAGGGCAGGGTTAGCATGGCAGAGATGTGGAAAAGTTTTGTCAATACGCCACAGCTGACTGCACCACCACCTGATACGCAACGTGTTAGCAGGAGGCAACATTTCACTAACATGGTGGAACAGTACGTGTGCACACCCCTCCACGTACTGACTGATGGTTTGGCCCCATTCAACTTCTGCGTCTCTAAATTGTCCACGTGCCCAGAGATAGCCTTTTATGCCTTGGAGGTGCTGGCCTGCCCGGCGGCCAGCGTTTTGTCTGAACGTGTATTCAGCACGGCAGGGGGCGTCATTACAGACAAACGCAGCCGCCTGTCTACAGCCAATGTGGACAAGCTGACATTCATAAAAATGAACCAGGCATGGATCCCACAGGACCTGTCCATCCCTTGTGCAGATTAGGCATTAACTAGCTCCCCTTATATTATTGTACTCCAGGGCACTTCCTCATTCAATCCTATTTTTATTTTCATTTTACCATTATATTGCGGGGCAACCCAAAATTGAATGAACCTCTCCTCTGTCTGGGTGCCGGGGCCTAAATATATGACAATGGACTGTTACAGTGGTGGGTGATATGAAGCCAGATTCTCTGCTGACATGAAGCCAGATTCTCTGTTAGGGGACCTCTCTTCTCTGCCTGGGTGCCTGGGCCTAAATATCTGAAAATGGACTGTTCCAGTGTTGGTTGTGGTGAAGCATGATTCTCTGCTATGACATGAAGACTGATTCTCTGCTGACATGAAGCCAGATTCTCTGTTACGGGACCTCTCTCCTCTGCCTGGGTATCTGGGCCTAAATATCTGACAATGGACTGTTACAGTGTTGGGTGACGTGAAGCATGATTCTCTGCTATGACATGAAGACTGATTCTCTGCTGACATGAAGCCAGATTCTCTGTTACGGGACCTCTCTCCTCTGCCTGGGTGCCTGGGCCTAAATATCTGACAATGGACTGTTCCAGTGTTGGGTGACGTGAAGCATGATTCTCTGCTATGACATGAAGACTGATTCTCTGCTGACATGACGCCAGATTCTCTGTTACGGGACCTCTCTCCTCTGCCTGGGCCTAAATATCTGACAATGGACTGTTCCAGTGGTGGGTGACGTGAAGCATGATTCTCTGCTATGACATGAAGACTGATTCTCTGCTGACATGAAGCCAGATTCTCTGTTATGGGACCTCTCTCCTCTGCCTGGGTGCTGGGGCCTAAATATATGACAATGGACTGTTCCAGTGTTGGGTGACGTGAAGCATGATTCTCTGCTATGACATGAAGACTGATTCTCTGCTGACATGAAGCCAGATTCTCTGTTATGGGACCTCTCTCCTCTGCCTGGGTGCTGGGGCCTAAATATATGACAATGGACTGTTACAGTGGTGGGTGACGTGAAGCCAGATTCTCTGCTATGGGACCTCTCTCCAATTGATATTGGTTAATTTTTATTTATTTTATTTTAATTCATTTCCCTATCCACATTTGTTTGCAGGGATTTACCTACATGTTGCTGCCTTTTGCGGCCCTCTAGCCCTTTCCTGGGCTGTTTTACAGCCTTTTTAGTGCTGAAAAGTTCGGGTCCCCATTGACTTCAATGGGGTTCGAGTTCGGGAGGAAGTTCGGGTCGGGTTCGGATCCCGAACCCGAACATTTCTGGGAAGTTCGGACGAACTTCTCGAACCCGAACATCCAGGTGTTCGCTCAACTCTACTTACAAGTGGAGTACTTGTTTATTAACTAAAATCAGGAAAATAGCTAAAATAATGACCATCAATAAAAAATTGCAATGAATAAATAATAGCAATACATTTAAAATAGTGATAGATCCAGGAGCATACACAAACAAATTCATATCCCATAAATATCATAGTTTATGTAGCAGCACCTGAGTTAGATAGTGTTCCAATTTACAGAGGGGAATAAGACAAGTTCAGTTCACTTCCATATTCTAATTTAATTTTAGCAGCATACAATAGGAGAATAGAGAATATATATATATATATATATATATATATATATATATATATAAAATCCAAGTTCACAGCAATTTGTTGCAGTATAGTGTAAGAGAATGTCTGGAGTGGTAGTGGATGGAAGATACTTACCACCGGGGGTCGTGGCCCTGGTGGAGTAAGAGCAGGGTGGGTGTCTGTTCCCCACGGACCACCACGGGTGGATGGGTTTCAGTTGTTGGTGTCAGTCTACACTGATCCTGGCAGGTTGTTTATCTCTGGCCTTAGTTGGGTAGTGAAGGAGTTAATCCTTTACTATGCTTGCTGGGTGTGGTCTGCCTGCTACACCCAGGGCTGTGAATATAGGTTTAATGCTCACTGACTGTGGGGCTGCTGATCAAGTGTGGTCTCCTGTCTCACTGCAGGAAGCTGTATGGGAGGCTGATCGCTCGGTCGGGCTGAGCGCTGTAGTCCGCTCGTCTAACAAGGACTGCCCAATTGCTGCAGGCTCAGCGAAGGACCAAAAGAAGGGATCATGTGGCCGGAGCTAATCCCTTGTCCAGGCCGACATGTGGCCTGTCTAACTTGCACGAACTTGGACAAACCCGCCCCATGACAAGGTGTAGTACTGACCACGGATGTGAGAGACTGTGTGAACAGGCACCAAGACGCCTGCAGTGTTTGGGGATCCTTTGTGGGAGGTGGGGTTTATGGACATTGCTGTTATGTGAATTGCACATTTTTGATGTGATGGAGTGAATAAAAGAGCACAGTTTGGACACAAAGCCTGTCTCCTGAGCCTCTATACTGCCGCTACCATCTGCCTACCAGAGCAAACCCCCACAATTGGTGGCTTCAGCGGGCAAACGGCAGTGAGGCTGAAAATTGTGCTGTTTGGACTGTATTTCATATATTAAGCCGGCAAGTTTTGTGGCTCCAGATAAGATGGAGGAGGCTATTAGACACTTGGTGCAAAGTAATGAGGAGGCTACTCGGAGACATGAGGAAGCCCTGAGAGACTAGCGGCAGTTGAATAGTCTACTAGCCCAGCAACTGGCGACTATGCAGGAGTCCATGCGTGTGTTACAACAACAAGCCGTCCCGGGGGGGGGACCGCAATCCTACCTGCTGCCCGGGATAAGGTGCGCTCAGCGTTAAGAAAGATGGGCCCCGAGGATGATATCGAGGCGTTCCTGATGGTCTTCGAACGCACTGCGGAACAGGAAAGGTTACCGGCAGAACAGTGGGCCGAAGTAGTGGCGCCATTTTTAGTGGGTGACGCACAAATGGCCTACTTCGACCTCAGTCAGGAGGAAGCCAAGAGCTATAAGAGGCTGAAGGTGGAGGTGTTGGCTCGTCTTGGGGTTAATACCTATGTGCTTGCACATCGAGTCTACCAGTGGGATTTCTAAGAGTCCCGGCCTGCTCGGTCCCAGGCCTATGACCTGTTACACCTCGTAAAAAAATGGCTGCAGCCTGAGACAATGAGCCCCTCGCAGATGGTGGAACGTGTGGTGGTGGATCAATACAGCGCTGGGTGGGACAAGGTGATCCAGGCACCCTGGATCAAGTTGTTGGCCTAGTCGAGAGATACATGGCAACCCAGGACTTGGTCCGAGAGTCCGCTTTCCTGCAAAAGCCACATTCACTCTCCCTGCCACAAAGGGGACCTGAGAAGGGGGCTCAACTGCTTAAGGGGGGGAGGTGATTTCCACTCCTGGGAGGCCAAACCTGGGGAGACAAGAGGCCCTGGGGATTAGATGTTGGCACTGTCAGGGCCTGGGACACATTGCTGCCAACTGCCCGAGGGCGGCAGAGCCCATGGACTGCGGGTTCGCACGCCGGTCCTCCTTTTTTGGCCAGCCAGTGTATGTTGCTGTTTCGCTGCTATCCACTGATACAACTCCGTTGTGTGCCATCTCTATTAATTGACACCCAGTTAAGGCATTGCTAGACTCGGGGAGCTTAGTGACCCTCGTGCACGAGTCCCTGGTGGCCAGTCGCGTCCCAGGCAATCAAACCTTCAGGATTGTGTGCATTCATGGGGACCAGCGAGAATATCCTACAACCTGTGTGACCTTGTCTATCCTTGGAAGGGAGATACAGCAGGTGGTTGGGGTGGGGCGACAAATCCCTTACGCTGCCATCCTAGGTAGGGATTGTCCCCTGTTTTGGTCTCTCTGGGAGGTACGGGGTGCAGAGCCGGTGCCCGTTGATCCTGAAGAGGGGCTACCAGCTGTAGGGGTCACCAATAAGGAGGAGGAGTGTCAACCCGATAGCTTGTACCTAGAAGGGTTGGCTGGTGAGCCGGTGGCAGCCCCATCTGTTCCAGAACTAGAAGTATCCCGAGACACATTCGGGACCGCCCAGCTCCAGGATCCTACATTGTCACGGGCCAGAGAAGGGGTGACTGTCATCAATGGAGTGGCTCAGCACCCGGGAGCCGACTCGGAATTTCCCCACCTGGCCTGTAACCAGGACCTACTGTATCGGGTCGACAACAGTACTCTCCCAGGAAATCAATGGTGAAGAACACCCAGTGGTTTCCTGAGCCGCAAGCTCACCCCAGCGGAAACCCGGTACAGCATGGTAGAAAGAGAATGCCTCGCCATCAAGTGGGCACTTCTCTCAGGTATTACTCTGTTGGGGAGAAGGTTCCGTCTGGTGACTGACCACTCCCCTCTCTGGTTGATGAGCCAGGCTAAGAAGGGGAGCGCTCGGGTCACCAGATGGTTCTTATCCCTCCAGAATTTTAAATTCAGGGTTGAGCACAGGGCAGGTCGCCTGCAAGGGAACGCTGATGCCCTGTCCCGGGTACACTGCTATATGTGTGTTCACCCCGGTAGGATTGAACAGGGTCGTCAAGCCTTCAGGGGTGAACAAAGGGGCGCATATGTAAGAGAATGTCTGGAGTGGTAGTTGATGGAAGATACGTACCACCGGGGGTCGTGGCCCTGGTGGAGTAAGAGCAGGGTGGGTGTCTGTTCCCCACGGACCACCACGGGTGGACGGGTTTCAGTTGTTGGTGTCAGTCTACACTGATCCTGGCAGCACGGTTTGGACACAAAGCCTGTCTCCTGAGCCTCTATACTGCCACCGCTACCATCTGCCTACCAGAGCAAACCCCCACAATAGACAAGGTGGCAGTAGTTGGTAAGTAACTATCAATGTCAGCGCTTCGATCTTTTAATGGAATTTGCCATACAACAGAGACAGCAGGCAGTTAGTGAAGGACCTATTTATGGGATATTCATTTATTTGTTTGTGTATGCTCCTGGATCTATCACTATATTTTTTATTCATTACTATTTTTTATTGCTGGTCCATATTTTAGCTATTGTCCTGATTTTTGTTAATAAACATGTACTCCACTTGTAAGTGTTGCCTGCTACTATTTATTTTTTATTTTTTACAACTAATAAACTAATAGAAGTGTTTTATGTTATGTTATATTTATATCCAGTGCAGCAGTATATTGTGTATATACATAGTTCCACTACCAATCGCAATGCATGACTTCATAGAAATGTAAAAACTGATATTATTGATAACTAGCAATGCTTTCTTTGCAAATATAAAAATATATTACGTTATATTATAATATAAATAATAATATAATTATAATATGTGTATGTATGTGTGTATATGTGTACATATATATATATATATATATATATATATATATATATATGTATATATATATATATTATATGAAATCCGGCAGCACTCACTTTAGAGGTTATCAGGTGCGTCTTGCCTTTGACCATAGGCTTGTATAGTCAAGGAAAAAACGCAGCACTCTTCTTGTAAAAAAAAAACGCAGTGTCTTTATTCACACATGTGACACAAAAATGGGCAACGTTTCAATCCCCTTCCGGGATCCTTCTCAAGCCAAGTGCACAGACCAACAACATGCTGGCATCTAAATACATATCCAACTTTTCAATACATGTGTACAACATCAAGTGATTACAATTAGTGACAGCTGATACAAAATCAAAGTAAAAAAATTTGCTCCATTCCAATCTTTTAGCGGATCTTCGGCTAGGTCTACACTACGACATTTGTCGCGCAACATTTTGTTGCACTAATGTCGCGCGACAATTTTTATAATGGCAGTTGCTGCGACTGCGATGCAACAGTAGCAGAAAATCCATTCGAGATGGATTTTTCTGCGACTGTTACATCGCAATCGTAGCATGTCGCATGTTGCAGTGCGACACCATAGACTGCCATTCTAAAAATTGGCGCGCGACGTTAGTGCAACAAAATGTCGCGCAACAAATGTTGCGCCCTATCTACAAATGTCATTGTGTAGACCTAGCCTACTTGTTTTGTGATCTTGATATATATTCTCATGCGTCTTTGTATATAAAGTGCTTGTGCCAATAAAGTGCAGCTTCCAATCAAAATATACAAGCACAATCTCATATTATAAAAAAGTGCAAGTGCATTTTAAAATATCAATAAAACCACTTCACTACATAAAAAATAAAAAATAAATTATATATATATATATATATATATATATATTTTTACTTTTTATTTCTATAGATGATCATGTCAGTGCTATCTCTTGAGTTGCGGACTGGTCTGCACAGGGATCTAGTGCCAAGTGGTCATGTGACGCCTATTTGGCGCCTAAGAATATCCAATCTTCCCACAGAGAAAAAAAATAATAAACAGAGGAGATTTTTGGGGATTTATCTTCTATTCTCATATTTTTCTCAATTATTCTGTTATATTATACTACACCACAGCGCACCACTACTTCCTGTGCAGTCACTCATCCACAACACATAGACAACACTTCCCCACAAACAAACGCATGCTTGGGAGTCGGTGTGAATTACAGTCAATACCAGCATGCGGCATTAAGTATAATTCCCGTTTAAATCAAATGTAGCACAAAATTTGTGGGGGACATATTCAATCATCCTGCATGACGCCTCTCTCATCCCATGGATCCATATATCTGCAATACAAAACAAATATCATTATCCTCGCAAAAATTCATAACTGGTCTGTACATTCAATGTAATGATGTATCTAGTGATCAGGCAATCGGGAGCCCATGTCCCTTATCTCATCCCTACTGTAACACGATAATCTATATTCAAACCATGGGGTTTTAATGTACCAAGGCGATGTATCCATTTTAGTTCACATTTCTTCAAGAGAGTAAGTCTGTCCCCACCTCTTTTTAACACATTAATTCTTTCCAAAATTGTAAATTTCAGATCTTGTTCCTCATGTTGTTTTTCAGAAAAATGTTTAGCCACAGGAAGATCTTTTCTTTTATCTCTAATAGACTGTCCTGATTATTTAGTCTCGCCTTAATATCGCACGTAGACTCCCCCACATAGAGTAAGTGACATGGGCACCACAACACGTATACTACCCATGAGGAATCGCAAGTCAAGTATTCTTTGATCTTAAAACGTTCCCCAGTCTGCGGATGTGTGAAATCCCTACCCTTCTGTAGATACTTACAATTCACACACCGCAGACATGGGTAACAACCTGTCCTCTTAGATTTACATAAGGTCTGCTGGACTTGTTTTTTCTGCCCCTCTACCTCAGTTCTAACAATCCTGTCTTTGATGTTTCTGGAGTGTTTATGCAACATTAAGGGCTGTGCAGTGAAGGCCGAAATAGCAGGGGAATCGCTCCTCAATGCACCCCAATGTGAACGCACAGTCCGCTCAACTGCCGGACTTAACTCATTGAATGTTGTTACAAATGGTATCCTCTCTATATTTGATTTCACTTTACCCCTCAAAAGAGTATTGGGAGTTACTTGGTTGGCTTTATTCCTTTTTCTCCTGAATAACCCTTTTAGGATAGCCTCTGATTTTAAATTAATTTTCCAATTTTTGTTAACGCCCCTTCCGCGTGCTCCTCATTGTCTACATTTCTTTTTACCCGCAACATTTGGCCATATGGTAGTGACCTGATCGTTTTTCGTGGGTGCCCACTTGCAAAATGTAAAATCGTGTTTTTATCTGTAGCTTTAATATTTAGATCTGGATGTAGACTCCCATTTTCCACGTAGACCTGTGTATCTAAAAATTGTACCCGTTCACTCGAGGCTGTTAGTGTAAATTTTATATTGTTATCCATATTGTTCAGAAAATCATGAAATACATGTAGCGACTCGCTTGTACCATTCCAAATAATGAACACGTCATCTATGAATCTCCACCACCCCAGCACATTGCTGAAGTGGGGAGAGTCATAGATGATGCGTTCTTTCAATGATCGCACAAAGATATTTGAATAGTTGGGTGCGACTTTGGATCCCATCGCCGCGCCCACCCTCTGCACCTAATACCTGTCCTGGAAGGCAAAATAATTATGCCGCAGCGTAATCTCCAGCATATCCACCAAAAAACTCCTCGCCTGTTCCATATAATGGGAATGTTGCAACATATTACGTACAGCTTCAAGTCCCTTTTCATGCCCTATTGATGTATATAGCGAGACTATATCAAAGGACGCCAATATCACTCCCTCCGTAACTGAAATCTTTGCAATCTTCTGCAAAAAGTCTCCAGTGTCCCTGATATACGACCTTGCTTCCATAGCAAACTGCCTCAATGCTCTGTCCAAAAAATGGCAATATTGGACAAGATTGATCCCCTGCCCGAAATAATAGGGCGATTTGGGGGATTAATCCGTGGTCACTGGAGACTTCACCACCAAGAACTGTGCCAATTGTGCATCTATTATGCCTTCATTTAAGGCCCTGTTAACTTTCTCCTCAATAATTTTCATGATCTCAAATTTGGGGTCCTTTGATAACGCCTCATACGTATCATTAGCAGACAATTGCCTGTTGATCTCCTGGATGTATTTGGGGGTGTCCATCACCACGATCGCACCCCCCTTATCAGCGGGTTATAGATATATTTATATACACACACAAACATATATATATATATATATATACATGCATGTATACACAGACACACACATATATATATATATTCAATTTTACTACTAAAAAATGCTAGTAGAAAGGGGATTAAAAGGTTAATCGACAGGAGGCCAGTGGGGCTCTGCTCAACACCTAATGTCATTGAATTTAATTAATATGAAAAAAAAAATAGCATCTCTGTATCCTAATAACAGTAATCTGCCATTTTCTTCACTGCCAGGTCTTTTTATAGCACTGTCATGGGAACCAATCACAGGCCGGTTCTCACGGAAATTAAGGTTAAATACCTTGTTAACCAATATGACATAATTGTTTTGACAAGCTGTCATCACCAATTAAGCTGGATTGCCAGAGAACCGGCTTCTGATTGGTTCCCATTACCGTGGGAACTAGAATGTGATTGGCTGAATATTCTGTATTGAGCGATCCAGCTATAAAAAGACCTGGCAGTGAAGACAATGGCAAATTACTGTTATTAGGATACAGAGATGCTGCCATTTTTTTTATATTAGTTAATATCAATGACATTAGGTGTTGAGCAGCACCCAACTGGCCTACTGTCGATTAATCTTTTAATCTCCTTTCTATTAGTATTCAATTATTTGCTCAGGGGATGAAGTGGTGAGATCAGTTATTTACAGTTCTGTATGGTACTTTCTATGGTTCAGTTCAGCGCCTCAGTTTTTTTAATTATTCATAATTAAAAATCAAATTATTCATTTTTATATCTAAAAATACGAGGATTGTGTTTGCAGTGATCTACCAGCGCTGCACCGACTTTCCCTGTGTGTAGTGTGTGTCTGCCAGCCTTAGGATGTGCTGTCATTAGTCCTCCTTATGATGTGCAGTGTGTGAGGCTGGTGGTCACAGGTCATGGCTCTGCCAGCTCTCCAGGGCACAGGATTCCTGCTGGAGACCCTTTCACTGCTGGTGCCCTGGAGCGCACGGCATCAGTGTGTATAGAGATGCTGTGCGCACCCATTGCTCTGATGTTTGCAGCGCATCCAAATGTCCATGAGATGTGACAGCTGTTCTCCCCTTTGTATGGTTCCATTCAGCGCTTCTGGTTGTTTTAATTATTCATAAATTAATCCTGAAAATGGGGCAAATTTGGATTGGCGATCAGTTTACAGTACAGTACTTCTGTAATGGAATAAGCCTTGCCACCTACAGTACTCCTATCTCCACAGAGAAACTTTGATATTTACTATATAGCGCACGGGAACTAACTAACTGACTGTAGTTCCATGCGCCATCTGGTGTTCACAAACCAACATTGCGCCCTGAATTTTCTCAATGGCTATTTACGCGACTAGGGTTTGCTAATTGAATTGGAAATCGCTTTGCACTGCCGCGATTCTGAAGGGAGCGCTAGCGATGCTATATCTGTAAATGTCCTGGGTAAAAACTGCAGCGAAATTACAGTCTGAACATCCAACCATGAAGGATTTAGTAAAGCAATTGGTGCAGGCTAACTTGCTGCAGCAACAGGCTTCTGCTCAACAGCAGAAAGCCCATATGGTGGCTATGCAAGCCCAGCAAGAGACAAATCAGCACCTGATACGACAGATGTCTGTATTGACTGAGGCCGTCAAATCTCAGGAGGGGGTGAGCCTTCCCAGTCAAAATGGCAGTGTTAAAGCCCGAAAAAATGTGAGGGAAACTTTGCAAAAAATTACACCTGAGGACGACGTATCTGTCCGTATTTGAAAGGGTGGCAGAAAGGGAGAGTCTCCCACCCGAGCAGTGGGCAGAAGTGTTGGCGCCATATTTAACAGGAGAACCTCAGAAAGCCTATGATTTAACCTTGCAAGATGCTAAAGAATACAACAAGCAAGCTAAAATCAGAAATTCTTGTTCGGCAGGGGGTGACTGATGCAGTCCGAGCGCAGCGTGTTCACAGCTGGGAGTTTTGCCAAGATAAGGTCCCAAATGTTCGATCTGTTCCACCTGGTACAAAAATGGTTACAGACAGAATCATCCTCCCCAGCTCAAATGGTGGCAAAAGTGGTGATGGACCGGTTCCTCCATACGCTGCCAAAGCCCATACAATGTTGGGTTTCCCAGGGAAACCCCTAGAGTGTGGACAAATTGGTGGGCCCTCGTAGAAAGGTATATCAGCGTGGAGGACTCCCTGGAAAATAGGGGGGGTTGAGACGGCCATATTGCCTCTCTAAGAATGGGACTGGGTTCCCCAAGAAAGGACTACAACCCGGACCCAACTGGAAAACCCAGGTTAAGGAAAAGTTGGAGACTGGAACCCGAGTCCAGACCGGCCCCATTATCTGTTGGAGATGTCAGGCTCCTGGACATATAGCAGCGCACTGCCCTTTGTCTACCGAGTCCATGGAGTGCGGTGTCGGCCAACCATATTCTCTTTTTGCATATCCTGTGTGCAGTGCAGTTACCCAAGCCCAGGAAGGACCCCAGGTGTGCCAAGTGACTGTGAAAAATGTTATAATGACTGCCCCCTTGGACTCCGGCAGTTTGGTCACTTTGATGACGTCCATGGTGCCTCACGTATTAAATCCTGAAAAGCATGTGGGAGTGTTGTGCATCCATGGAGAAACACAGGATTATCCTGTCGCTCAGGTGTCCATAAACACTATGTGTGGTACTGTACTGCATGAAGTGGGAGTTGTGAAGGACTTACTGCACCCGATGATACTGGGAAGAGACTTCCTGTTCTGGGACCTGTGGGCTAACGCTAAGGTCCCGATGAAACTGTCAAGTACTGAGTGTGCTAGTTGTGATGTGGTGGGAGAGGTATTGGAGTGTCCTGGGGCTATATCAGGGTTTCCATTAGCGGCGATGTTAGGTGAGGAGGACGAGGAATTAACCCCTGAGACCAATATCCTGGATCTTGAGGTGTCTCGGGACAATTTTAGAGAGGCACAGCTCAGGGATCTTACCTTGAAAGGTGCCGGGGAGAATTTATCATTTCTGAATGGGGTTGCCCAAAGTCCAGGGGCTGATAATCAGTTTCCCCACTCAGCCATAAACAATGATATGTTGTATAGAGTGACCAAAAGGGGGGATGAAGTAGTGGAACAACTGCTGGTACCCAGTCCTTTTCGACAAGTGGTATTAAGGATGGCCCACTCGCATGTTTTAGGGGGGCATTTGGGGGCAGCTAAAACCCAAGAACGCATTCTGCAGGGATTTTATTGGCCGGGGTGTTACAAGGAAATAGCCGACTATCGCCAGTCGTGTCCCACCTGCCAGGTATCAGCCCCTATACCTCATTTCAAAAGTCCTTTGGTCCTTCTACCAATCATTGAAGTTCCATTTGAACGGATTGCAATGGACCTCGTAGGACCCCTAGTAAAGTCAGCTAGAGGTCATCAGTATATTTTGGTGGTAGTAGACTATGCCACCAGATACCCGGAAGCAGTCCCTTTAACCACCTCCTGACCACCTAACGCACCGATGCGTCCGGGAAGTGGTTGATTTACTCCTCCTGGACGCATCGGCGCGCCATCTCGCGAGACGCGAGATTTTGTCACAGCCGGCCCGCGCATGCGCATCGCGGGCCGGCATTTCGTCGAGAAGTATTTCGTCGGCAACCTGCCGGCCATTGATCACGGCTGGCAGGTTGCTGATTTTTAAAAAAGCCAATCAGAGGCCATATATCAGATCATATTTGTACATATGATCTGTTATATGGCTGGCCTGCTCCTCTGCTGGTTCTTTTCGTTGGTTGGATCCAGCAGAGAAGCAGGCTACACAGTGAGTACACCAAACACCTCATACTAGCCCCAGATCACCCCCCTGAACCCCAATTAACCCTTTGATCAGCCCTTTGATCGCCCCTGTCAATCACTAGTGAAAGGAAAAAAGTGATCAGTGCAAACTGTCACTTTTTTTTTTCACTGGTATTGACCGTTAGGTTTTAGGTATAGTTTAGGCCCCTTGGTTAGGTAGTTTAGGGATCAGTTAGCGCCCAGCCCACCGCACCACAGTCACTGATTCGCTGATTAACGTATCGCTAATCAGCATTTGTACTTTTATAGTATCTGGAAGTGATCAAAACTGATCACGGTCAGATCTATAATTGTATTAGTGTCACTTTAGGTTCGCCCTCCACCCAAAACGCAGTGTTTGCCCGATCAGGCCTGATCGGTCGCCCACATGTGCGTTCACCCACGCCCGCCCCACCGCAGTGACAAAAATTTTTTTTTTTTGATCACTGCACATTCACTTTACACGCGCTGCGGCGATAAAAAAAGTTTTGATATTTTTTATCAACCGCAGCGGCCTCCGGTACTTCGCTAGCCTCCCATTTGTAAGACAGGCTTGCTTTTTTTTTCTTGGGTAGTCTCAGGGAATACCCCTAAATTTAGTTGCCCACATGTCAAACAGGGGGTATTCTTCTGAAGAGGCCTACAGGCTTCTGACCCAGTCGGATGAGGAATGGGAACCCTCACCTGATGAATCTAGCTGGTCAGAATACGAACCTGTAGAAAGCAGTGGCTCTCTGACCCAAAGTTCGGACGAGGAGGCTGAGGTCCCTGATAGCACCAGGCGTACCCGGCCCCGTGGCGCTAGACCGGAGGTTGCGCAGGATCCGCTTCAAGAGCAGCAGAGTGGGGCTGGTGCTGTCGGATTACGTGGTGAAGCATACACCAGCAGCCCAGCCCTTCCTAGACCTAGTACCAGCACTGCCGTAGAACATGGTGAAGTAGCGAGCACCAGAAGGGCAGTTGAAGCTGGTACGGTGGCACGTGCAGTAGTGACCTCGTCGCAGCCACCGCAAAGACGTGCCCGTAGAGCCCCTAGAATCCCTGAGGTGCTGGCAAACCCTGATTGGCAGTCCCCAACTTCAGCCGTACCTGTAGTTCCCCCTTTCACCGCCCAGTCTGGAGTTCGGGTTGAGACAGCTCAGATCGGTTCGGCCCTGGGATTTTTTGAGCTGTTCTTGACTGCGGAGCTCTTAGACTTAGTTAGTTGTGGCAGAGACAAACCGGTATGCCACACAATTTATAACCGCTAACTCGGGAAGCTTTTATGCCCAGCCTTTCTGGTGGAAACCAGTCCAAGTTTCCAAAATTAAAACTTTTTTGGGCCTTCTCCTCAACATGGGTCTAACTAAAAAGTATGAATTGCGGTCATATTGGTCCACGAACCCAATTCATCACATGCCCATGTTCTCTGCTGCTATGTCCAGGACACGATTTGAGACCATCCTGCGTTTCCTTCACTTTAGTGATAACAGCACCTCCCGTCCCAGAGGCCACCCTGCTTTTGACTGGCTCCACAAAATTCGGCCCCTCATAGACCATTTCAACTTGAAATTTGCAGATATGTATACCCCAGAGCAAAACATCTGCGTAGACGAGTCCCTGATACATTTTACCGGGCGCCTTGGCTTCAAACAATACATCCCAAGCAAGCGCGCCTGGTATGGGGTCAAATTGTATAAGCTCTGTGAAAGGGCCACAGGCTATACCCACAAATTTCGTGTCTATGAGGGAAAAGATCAGACCCTGGAGCCGGTCGGTTGCCCTGACTACCTGGGGAGCAGTGGGAAGATAGTCTGGGACTTGGTGTCACCCTTATTCGGCAAGGGGTACCATCTTTATGTGGACAATTTTTACACAAGTGTGGCCCTCTTTAGGCATTTGTTTCTGGAACGGATTGGCGCCTGTGGTACCGCGCGAACTAGTTGCCCGGGCTTCCCCCAACGGCTCGTTAGCACCCGTCTTGCAAGGGGGCAGAGGGCCGCACTGTGTAACGAAGAATTGCTCGCGGTGAAATGGAGAGACAAGCGTGACGTTTACATGCTCTCCTCCATTCACGCATACACAACAATACAAATTGAGCGAGCAACCCGTGTCGTTGAAAAGCCCCTCTCAGTCCACGACTATAACCTTCACATTGGAGGGGTGGACTTCAATGACCAGATGTTGTCTCCGTATTTAGTTTCCCGCAGAACCAGACGCTGGTATAAGAAGGTGTCTGTATATTTAATTCAATTGGCTCTGTATAATAGTTTTGTTCTCTACAGTAAGGCTGGGAGAACTGGATCCTTCCTCAAATTTCAGGAAGAGATCATCGAGAACCTCCTGTACCCAGGAGGTTCCGTGGCCCCATCCACCAGTGTAGTTTGCCGTCTACACGAGCGACATTTCCTCAATGTCGTTGCTGGTACCTCAACCCAACCGTCACCCCGAAAAAGATGTCGTGTCTGTAGCAGGAGTGGAATAAGGCGTGACACCCGCTATTTCTGTCCTGACTGTCCGGACCACCCTGCCCTATACTTAGGGGAGTGTTTCCGGAAGTACCACACACAGGTACACCTAGCATAGGGTTCATCTCACCAGGACAGGCACACAGGGCTTTTAGGGCCCATTCACTCACACAGCTTCTGCAAATGTCTCCTTTCACCTGGGACAAATCTTTGGGCGATTTGCGCTTTGCACATTGACCCATGGGGAAGGAGAGGTTTGTTCTATAAAGGTAAAAAAAAAAAAAAAAAAAAAACACCAGTAAGCAAACAGGTTAATGTTTAGTTCAAAAAGTTAAAGTTTATATGTTCTGTTCCAAAGTTAATAAAATTATTGTGTTGCGGCCTGTTTTTTTTCTTTTTTTTTTTTCTTTTTTTACCTTCCAGGTGGACCAACCGATCGACTAGCTGCAGCACTGATGTGCATTCTGACAGAAGCATTGCGCTGCTGTCAGATTACACGCAAGTCGGTGTATGCGGCGCTGCAAGACGAGATTTCTACTCTGCAGTAACAGATACGTTTGCCGAGGCATACGAGCTGAGGAGGAGGCGGCGTTCCTATGCTTTGGCAAACACTTTGTATGTAAAAAAAATAAAATAAATCCCGGCAATGATTTATTCATCCACATCGATTGATGTGAGTGGAGAAATCTGGTTTGCTAGGGCATACGAGCTAAGTGGGTATGGCTATGTCCTGGCAGACGCCTTTCCCCTCCTTTTTTTTTTTTTTTGGACAGAGATTTTTTTCATCCACATTGATCGATGCGAATGAAGAAATCTCTGCCGTTCATTTTTTTCTTTCAGCCCAGAGGCTGAACGGAAAAAAAAATCTCATTACCTGTATGCTCAATATAAGGAGAATAGCAGAAACTCCTAATGCTGGCCATACATGTAATGATTGCGGAGACCCTCAAATGCCAGGGCAGTACAAACACCCCACAACTGACTCCATTTTGGAAAGAAGACACCCCAAGGTATTCGCCGAGGGGCATATTGAGTCCATGAAAGATTTAAATTTTTGTCCTAAGTTAGCAGAAAGTGAGACTTTGTGAGAAAAAAAAATAAAAATCTATTTCCGCTAACTTATGCCAAAAAAATACATTTCTATGAACTCGCCATGCCCCTCATTGTATACCTTGGGGTGTCTTCTTTCCATTGTGGGGTCACATGTGGGGTATTTATACTGCCCTGGCTTTTTAGGGGCCCTAAAGCGTGAGAAGAAGTCTGGGATCCAAATGTCTAAAAATGCCCTCCTAAAAGGAATTTGGGCACTTTTGCAGCCTAGATGCGCAAAAGTGTCACACATCTGGTATCGCCGTACTCAGGAGAAGCTGGGGAATGTGTTTTGGGGTGTAATTTTACATATACCCATGCTGGGTGAGAGAAATATCTTGGTCAAATGCCAACTTTGTATAAAAAAATGGGAAAAGTTGTCTTTTGCCAAGATATTTCTCTCACCCAGCATGGGTATATGTAAAATGACACCCCCAAAACACATTCCCCAACTTCTCCTGAGTACAGCGATACCAGATGTGTGACACTTTTTTGCAGCCAAGGTGGGCAAAGGGGCACATATTCCAAAGTGCACCTCTCGGATTTCGCAGGCCATTTTTTACACATTTTTATTGCAAAGTACTTCTCACACATTTGGGCCCCTAAATTTCCAGGGCAGTATAACTATGCCACAAGTGACCCAATTTTGGAAAGAAGAGACCCCAAGGTATTCCGTGAGGGGCATGGCGAGTTCCTAGAATTTTTTATTTTTTGTCGCAAGTTAGTGGAATATGAGACTTTGTAAGGAAAAAAATAAAAATAAAAAAATCATGATTTTCCGCTAACTTGTGACAAAAATTTAAAAACTCTAGGAACTCGCCATGCCCCTCACGGAATACCTTGGGGTGTCTTCTTTCCAAAATGGGGTCACTTATGGGGTAGTTATACTGCCCTGGCAATTTAGGGGCCCAAATGTGTGAGAAGTACTTTGCAATCAAAATGTGTAAAAAATGGCCTGCGAAATCCGAAAGGTGCACTTTGGAATATGTGCCTCTTTGCCCACCTTGGCTGCAAAAAAGTGTCATACATCTGGTATCGCCGTACTCAGGAGAAGTTGGGGAATGTGTTTTGGGGTGTCATTTTACATATACCCATGCTGGGTGAGAGAAATATCTTGGCAAAAGACAACTTTTCCCTTTTTTTTTTTATACAAAGTTGGCATTTGACCAAGATATTTTTCTCACCCAGCATGGGTATATGTAAAATGACACCCCAAAACACATTCCCCAACTTCTCCTGAGTACGGCGATACCAGATGTGTGACACTTTTTTGCTGCCAAGGTGGGCAAAGGGGCACATATTCCAAAGTGCACCTTTCGGATTTCGCAGGCCATTTTTTACAGATTTTGATTGCAAAGTACTTCTCACACATATGGGCCCCTAAATTGCCAGGGCAGTATAACTATGCCACAAGTGACCCCATTTTGCAAAGAAGACACCCCAAGGTATTCCGTGAGGGGCATGGCGAGTTCCTAGAATTTTTTATTTTTTGTCGCAAGTTAGTGGATTATGAGACATTGTAAGGAAAAAAAAATAATAATTTTCCGCTAACTTGTGACAAAAAAATTAAAAATTCTAGGAACTCGCCATGCCCCTCACGGAATACCTTGGGGTGTCTTCTTTCCAAAATGGGGTCACTTGTGGCGTAGTCAGGCCCCATGCACACGGCCGTGTTTTACGGCCGTGTGCGGACCGTGGAACCACGGCCTGGATCCCTCCTGAGAGCAGGAGCGCACGGCGTCACTGGTTGCTATGACGCCGTGCGCTCCCTGCTGCCGGCACAGTACAGTAATACACTGGTATGATCTATACCAGTGTATTACTGTATTGCGGCAGCAGCAGGGAGCGCACGGCGTCATAGCAACCAGTGACGCCGTGCGCTCCTGCTCTCAGGAGGGATCCAGGCCGCGGTTCCACGACCCGCACACGGCCGTGAAACACGGCCGTGTGCATGGGGCCTTATACTGCCCTGGCAATTTAGGGGCCCATATGTGTGAGAAGTAGTTTGCAATCAAAATCTGTAAAAAATGACCGGTGAAATCCGAAATGTGCACTTTGGAATGTGGGTCCCTTTGCCCACCTAGGCTGCAAAAAAGTGTCACACATGTGGTATCACCGTACTCAGGAGAAGTTGGGGAATGTGTTTTGGGGTGTCATTTTACATATACCCATGCTGGGTGAGAAAAATATCTTGGTCAAATGCCAACTTTGTATAAAAAAATGGGAAAAGTTGTCTTTTGCCAAGATATTTCTCTCACCCAGCATGGTTATATGTAAAATGACACCCCAAAACACATTCCCCAACTTCTCCCGAGTACGGCGATACCAGATGTGTGACACTTTTTTGCAGCCTAGGTGGGCAAAGGGACCCACATTCCAAAGTGCACCTTTCGGATTTCACCGGTCATTTTTTACAGATTTTGATTGCAAAGTACTTCTCACACATATGGGCCCCTAAATTGCCAGGGCAGTATAACTATGCCACAAGTGACCCCATTTTGGAAAGAAGACACCCCAAGGTATTCCGTGAGGGGCATGGCGAGTTCCTAGAATTTTTAATTTTTTGTCGCAAGTTAGTGGAATACGAGACTTTGTAAGGAAAAAAATAAAAATAAAAAAATCATCATTTTCCGCTAACTTGTGACAAAAAATAAAAAGTTCTATGAACTCCCTATGCCCATCAGCGAATACCTTAGGGTGTCTACTTTCCGAAATGGGGTCATTTGTGGGGTTTTTCTACTGTTTGGGCATTGTAGAACCTCAGGAATTATGACAGGTGCTCAGAAAGTCAGAGCTGTTTCAAAAAGCGGAAATTCACATTTTTGTACCATAGTGTGTAAACGCTATAACTTTTACCCAAACCATTTTTTTTTTTGACCAAACATTTTTTTTTTTATCAAAGACATGTAGAACAATAAATTTGGCGAAAAATTTATATATGGATGTAGTTTTTTCTGCAAAATTTTACAGCTGAAAGTGAAAAATGTCATTTTTTTGCAAAAAAATCGTTACATTTTGATTAATAACAAAAAAAAGTAAAAATGTCATCAGCAATAAAATACCACCAAATGAAAGCTCTATTAGTGAGAAGAAAAGGAGGTAAAATTCATTTGGGTGGTAAGTTGCATGACCGAGCGATAAACTGTGAAAGTAGTGTAGTGCAGAAGTGTAAAAAGTGGCCTGTCATGAAGGGGGTTTCAGCTAGCGGGGCTGAAATGTTTAAGAAATACCTCATCAAAAAACATAGCAAGAGAGTTGTTCCAGATGTTTGCCAGAACTGGTATACCAAAAGAGATATTAACTGATCAGGGAACACCGTTCATATCTAAAGTCATGAAAGAGTTATGTTGGATGTTAAAAATTAAACAACTGCGAACATCAGTATATCATCTGCAGACAGACGGTCTAGTAGAACGTTTCAATAAAACACTTAAGAGTATGTTAAAAAAGGTGGTAGAAAAGGATGGTCGTGATTGGGACTGTCTGCTACCATACCTACTGTTCTCTGTTAGAGAGGTTCCTCAAACCTCCACTGGGATTTCACCTTTTGAATTATTATATGCTCGGCACCCTCGGGGGTTACTAGATGTGGCAAAGGAAACCTGGGAAAATAAGACTATATAAAAGTGTAGTGGAACACATTGCACAAATACAAGAGAGGATATCTAAGGTCATGCCCATAGTAAAAGAACATCTTCTGAGGGCTCAAGATAACCAAGCTCGAGTGTATAACAGGGCAGCCAAGGTTAGGCAGTTCAGTCCAGGGGACCGAGTGCTAGTTTTGGTACCCACGGTGGAAAGCAAGATCCTAGCTAAGTGGCAGGGGCCTTATGAGGTAGTTAAGAAAGTTGGGGAAGTTAACTACAAAGTTCACCAGCCAGGAAAAAGAAAACCTATCCAGTTGTATCATGTGAACTTGTTAAAACCGTGGAAAGATCAAAACTCCCTGGAAACGACCTGTTTGGTGGTAGAGGCTAAAAGTAACAGTCAGGATGTCACAATTGCGGAGACCCTCTCCAAATCCCCAAAACAGCAATGCAAGGAACTGCTACAACAGAATAGAGATTTGTTCTCAGATTTGCCAGGTCTCACTAATTGTATTGAGCATGAGATTCGAACAAAACCACATGTTTGGGTAAACCTAAAACCCTATAGAATCCCTGAGGCTCGTAAGGAAGTAATCTCACAAGAGATCAAAAGGATGTTAGAGCTAGGAGTGATTGAGGAGTCCCAAAGTGGGTGTTCCAGTCCGATAGTTTTGGTACCAAAACCATCTGGGGAATGGCGGTTCTGTAATGATTACAGAAAACTCAATGAATCTTTGGCGTGCGATGCCTACCCTATGCCAAGAGTAGACAAACTCATGGAGAGGTTAGGTCCAGCACGGTATAGTACGTTAGACCTAACAAAAGGGTATTGGTATATTCCTCTATCAAAGGATGCTAAAGAAATGACTACCTTTTCCACACCTGAAGGGTGTTACCAATATGTAAGGATGCCATTCGGTTTACAAGGTGCCCCAGCTACGTTTCAAAGGGCTATGGACAGGATCTTAGGCCCTCACAAAAAGTATGCAGCTGCATACCTGCACGATATCGTCATCTTTAGCCCAGATTGGGAGAGTCACCTGGGTAAAGTTCAAGCCATACTAGATTCCCTAAGAACAGCCGGATTCACCATAAACCCCAAAAAATGTGCCATGGGTATGGAAGAGGCCAGATATCTCGGGTATGTAGTAGGGAGAGGTCTGATTAAACCCCAGATTAACAAAGTGGAAGCAATTCAAACCTGGCCACGTCCACTTACAAAAAAAAAGATAAAAGCTTTTTTGGGAATAGTGGGTTATTACAGACGATTTGTGCCAAATTTTACTACAATAGCTGCCCCGCTAAGGAGCTTACAAAAGGTACATAGTCAGTCATGGCTAGATGGACCCCGGAAGCAGAACAGGCATTTAACAAGCTTAAGCTACAGTTGTGCTAGCAGCCAGTATTAGTGGCCCCAGATTTTAGTAAGGAATTCATAGTGCAGACAGATGCCTCAGAGGTAGGTCTAGGCGCTGTGATGTCCCAAGAGGTTAGGGGAGAAGAACACCCAGTGTTATACCTGAGCCGAAAACTTACCCCTGCGGAAAAAAAAATTATATTGTGGAAAAAGAATGTTTGGCGATAAAGTGGGCACTGAATTCCCTTAGATATTATCTACTGGGTAGGAGGTTCAGATTAGTTTCAGATCATGAACCACTAAAGTGGATGTCTGAGAAAAAGGGGAGTAATGCCAGAGTAACGAGATGGTTTCTGACGTTACAGGATTTAATTTTTTATATAGAACACAGGCCCAGGAAGTTGCATGGGAATGCCGACGCCTTATCAAGGGTACATTGTTTGATGGTAACAGGTTCCCAGACCCTCGGCTTTAGGCAGAGGGGGAGGGTATGTAGTAGCCCAGAGGGGAGAATCGTGGCTGGTCGGTTTGTCTCACTGAGAATGTATGCCTCAGTGATATAATTACCGGAAATAAGTATACTAGTAACATTAGGTTGCTGGGAGGTTTTCATTAAAGTGGATTTTGGGTCCGGGTTTTAGGAGTGACCAGAGAGCTTGGGTGGGACAGGTCACTCCCATACTCCATCCAGGGTTTTCCTACTGTGTGGTTAAAAAGGATGTGGGAATCTCAGCTGAGGAGATCAAGTGTGCACAGGCTAACTAAAGCTGAACAAGCTAAGAGGGAGGATTTGGTCTCTGAAAGACCCCAGAGAGTGGTGAGATCATATTGTTGTTACCTGATTTGGACTGAACACAAAATGTGGGACTTTATGTTATGCAATATTTGTGGGCTGAAGAAAGCTTAAAGCTAAAGTTTGGACATGTTTACTTTTGTTTGCTGAAATAAACACTGCCTGTGGTGAAGAGTGAACTGACATTTGTGTATGTGTGCACATTGACAGAGTTAAAACCCCCACAGGGTATAAATCATTTGGCTAACATTTGCCCCTCTAGGAGATTCATGGAGTTTTATGAGGGTAATAAAAGAAAAACAAAAAGAAAAAACCCTCTAAAAACTTTCCATTTGTTACTATTGGCAAGGTTGATGTGGAAATTGAAGGTTTGCCGTTTACTTGTAGTTCCAGTTTTCTCCTACCTGCCAGGGTGGCGCTAGACAGCAAGAACATTGTTTGTGAGATTTTTGTAGATAGTGGAGCAGCTGTCAATCTCATTGATAATCAATTTGCAATAACGCATGGTTTCCAGGTATGCACTTTGGAAAAGGATATACCTGTTTTTGCTATCGATTCCGCTCCACTTTCTCAAAGATCGTTAAAGGGCATAGTTCACAATATCCGTTTGAATGTGGGTGATGCTCATGTTAAGGATATGTCGTGTTTCGTCCTAAGTGGATTACCTACTCCTCTAGTGTTGGGGCTACCCTGGCTCACTAAACATAAGCCCACCATTGATTGGCCAGCAAGGCAAATAAATGGTTGGAGTGAGTTTTGCAGAGAGAATTGCCTCACTGCGTCTCTCTCAGAGGTTTCTACTAAGACTGTACCATCTTTTCTCTGTGAATTTTCAGATGTGTTTTCCGAGAGTGGTATCCAGGAGTTGCCCCCTCACCGCGTGCCCTATTAATCTCATCCCAGGAGCCAAGCTGCCAAAATCACGTTTATGCAATCTCTCCCAACCTGAAAGAGTCGCTATGCGTACTTATATCTCTGAGAGCCTGAGAAAGGGACACATCCGACCCTCGAAGTCACCCGTTGCTGCTGTTTTTTATTTATTTAAGAAAATGGATGGTTCTTTAAGACCTTGTAAAAAAACGTCAAAGTAGGGAGGCTCAACACCTGGATTGAGATGTTATCACCGAGACGCTGAATACATGTGTTTGGAGCGCTCGGCTCCATTGCTTGGGGGCGTGCCCAAGTCAGGTGATCCTGATAGACAGATCAGGTGATCAGATCAGCTGGTGCAATAGTAGAGTCATGTGGTACACAGGTCCTACACCACAGCAAAAATCTGTATCGCAGGTGCACAGGTCATATACCACAGTAGGGGTCTGTATTAGCGATAGCCACTTCAAGAGATATCCTTTATATCTACAGAATTCTTCTGTACTTTAGGTCCGGACCAGTACTGGATGTGGAGAGTGCGTAGTCCGCTAGACGCGTTTCGAGGCGACTTGCCTTTTCCTCAGTAGCTACAGGACTGCCCTCCTCCAAACATTTTTTAGGGTTCATAATTAGTGTTCAGATAAAATCTGGAGTCTAAATTAAGACTCAAATAAAACATGGAGTGGTGTAACGGGGTGCCGAAGTGCTAGGGAGGAAACTTTTGTGTACGTAATCTCAGGGACAATCGGTAGGAGACGGGCAATAATGTTATCTTCACGGAGAAGATGCCAATGAGTTTTAATCAATTTCTCGATCTTCCTATAATACAATTACGTTTGTAATATGTACTGCAGACAAATTTTTGTCCTTCTACTGAAATGCATAAGTCCAAAAATTCTACCTGCTTTTGATTGATATTGGCAGTGGAGATTAGGTTTTGATCATTACGGTTTAGCTCCATTATAAAGTCAGTCAGGTCATCTTCTCTCCCATTCCAGATGAAGAGAATATCATCGATATATCTCCGCCACAGGACCAGGTTGGCCCCCAGCCACAGCCCAATCACCCCATGCTCGAATTGTGCCACAAAGAGATTGGCATAGCTGGGGTCGAACCTGGTCCCCATGGTGGTGCCCCTCGCTTGGAGATAAAATTCAGAGCCATACCAGAAATAATTGTGTGATAGTATGTGCTGTATTCCTTCCACTGTGAAATTGATTTGGTCTTCTTTTAATTCACTTTCTCTCTTTAGCACTGTTTGTATTGCCTCCAAACCTTGTTTGTGTCTAATGGAGGTGTACAGAGAGCTGACATCCAGTGTGACTAAAAACCATTGTGGGTCATAGGTTAAAGTCTCAACAATTTTAATAATTTCTGTTGTGTCCTTAACATAGGAAGGAGTCTTCTTATCAAAGGGTTGGAGGATTTGATTATGTAATGTGATAAATTATATGTAATGGATCCTATCCCTGAAATAATGGAGGGTTTTTACTGATTTTTTGCACTTTTGGCAAACTATTTACCAGACTATATTGGGTGGTCTATAAGAAGGATGGTGCTTACCTTTGTGTTACAGCTGGATAACTTTTTGCCACAGTTGTGGCACGTTTCAGGAGACTGTATACATTGGAGTCCGTATACTATGAGGGCAGTGAGGAGAGAAGAAAAAAAATCACCAAGTGGTGCCTACTGCTATTAAAATGAATGTATATATGTCTATAAGATCTACATCAAGGTATAAGAGCTAAAAATAAGTAAATACCCCTAACCATTATAAAAATGGGGGGAAAATGTTAGTGTTCGGTAACCATATGATAAAATCATATAACATCTGGTAAATAATATCAAATGGAGAACGTAAAAACGTATAAAAGTATAAAAGGTGAAATGCACCACACTCACTTCACCAGGAAGGGGTGTAGTGGGATAAACTCAAGACACCCAAAACAGCCACCTCCCTCGCCTGGCTCGCTTGTAGAGTAGCTGGAAGATACGGCAGTCCACTACTTTGAACTTCTGGTATATTCCTTTAATAAATAAGTCAGGTAGGCTCAAAGCGTTTCGGGGAATAACAAACCCCTTCCCCAGGAGCAGAGAAGGTATTGGGCATATACAAAGTATTACATGAAACAAACTATACAGAGGGACAAACACTATTGGAACAACTAATTGCAACTGGTGTGATATACCAGTTGCCCCCCAAAAAACTGATTGAGGCAGGGGTGTGATATACCTATAATATAATTTCTATAAAGTGCATTTGTAGTGTACAGCATTTGTTTGTGGTTCTGCTGATATACTGCAGCTATACAGCGGGACAAACGCTATTGGAACAACTAATTGCAACTGGTGGGATACAGCAGTTGCCCCCCAAAAAAACTGATTGAGGCAGTGGTGTGATATACCTATAATATAATTTCTATATAAAGCATTTGTATTGTGCAGCATTTCTGTGCGGTTCTGCTTAGATACCGCAGCTATACAGAGGGCCAAACGCTATTGGAACAACTAATTGCAACTGTTGTGATATACCAGTTTCTTCCCCAAAAAACTTATTGAGGCAGGGGTGTTGAAGAGAAAACTTTGTGGCACTCTGTTGTAAGTAGAGATGTCGCGAACATAAAATTTTCCGTTCGCGAACGACGAACTCCACAAATGTTCGCGAACCGGGCGAACCACCATAGACATCAATAGGCAGGCGAATTTTAAAACCTACAGGGACTCTTTCTGGCCACAGTAGTGATGGAAAAGTTGTTTCAAGGGGACTATGACCTGGACTGTGGCATGCCGGAGGGGGATCCATGGCAAAACTCCCATGGAAAATTAAGTAGTTGACGCAGAGTGTGGTAAGTTGAATTCGCAATGCGATTAATATAACCTGCATTAATCGCATTGCGATTACAACTTAGATCTGAGTTCATAATGGTTGTATTGCTAGAATTGACGATTCCGAATATAACGATTATAGCACCATATTTTCCATCTTCGTTATATTCTAGCAATACAACCATTAGGAACCCAGCTCTAAGTTGAATTCGCAATGCAATTAATATAACCTGTATTAATCGCATTGCGATTACAACTTAGGTCTGAGTTCATAATGGTTGTATTGGTCGTGCCGTCACATGGTAAAGGGGGACGGGGGTGTGACTCACTGCAGCCTGGTGAGTGGTGGGGCGCCGCGGCAGCTGCCCTGCAGGAGTCTCTGGTGCCGGGAGGAGGAGGTAGGTAGAGCGGCTCTGACTTTATAGACCAAATTATTTTAATAATACCCCAATAATAAATAAGTTAATAACCTAACCCCATTCATAAATTACTGTGGATTATTATAGAGACAGCCCCAGGCCAGGAGACATAAGGGGTTGGGCTGAACTGTGGGCTGGGGCCACCCGGCCACATTTACTAATCTTTGCTCAGGGGGGCCCTCATAAATATAGACCCACATGGTGTGGACTGGTCATTTTTACTAAGGAATATAGTTGAAATGTTTATGTGCAAAAGAGAAAATAAGAAGTCAGCTCCAATCAGATATCTGCACATAGACCAAGACTAGACACCATTTTCTACCGCACCGGGTGACACCAGCCATAGCAACACCACTGTAACTATTAGGAACCCAGCTCTAAGTTGAATTCGCAATGCGATTAATATAACCTGTATTAATCGCATTGCGATTACAACTTAGATCTGCGTTCCTAATGGTCGTATTGCTAGAATTGACGAATATAACGAATATTGCACTATATTCTCATTCGTTATATTCTAGCAATATAACCATTAGGAACCCAGCTCTAAGTTGAATTCGCAATGCGATTAATATAACCTGTATTAATCGCATTACGATTACAACTTAGTCAAATTTGTGACACTGCAGCTTCAGAATGAATCTAAGATGGATGCTTTCCTTGCTTTTTGATAGGAGATGGGAGGGTCTGGGAGGGAGGGTATGCTGCTGATTGGCTGGAATGTGTCTGCTGACTGTGAGGTACAGGGTCAAAGTTTGCTCAATGATGACGTATAGGGGGTCAGACCGAACATCGCATATGTGCGCCCGCCGCGGCGAACGCGAACAAACTATGTTCGCGGGAACTATTCACCAGCGAATAGTTCGGGACATCTCTAGTTGTAAGTACGCTACTGGAAGTCGGGTTCCCACCCCATTGTATCAAGAAGAATATAAACTCCAGTTTATGCAATGTGATAAATTAAATTTAATCAGAAATGCAGTAAATAATATACATTGTAAAAAAATATACAAAAAGGATATGTTATATATCATCATGATAGTGGTAAAAGACAGTATTTACATAATATTACATACATATGAAGGTCCTTTGTACATAGGTCCGGAGAATCAACTTAAAGGCTGAAATCAGTCAGTGGTGACTATCTAGACAAATGTACCGTTAAAAAATAAAGAGAACTAACTTAATGTATATGAGCATTTTAGATATATCAAGATCCATTATACACAATAGAACAGTTCTAAAAAAACATGGGTCTGTATATACAGGGTGACACAGAGGTGGATGCAGCAATATAAAATATGATATAAGAATCCCATTGATGTCAGAATACTACATACCAATACCTCAAAAGGAGAGGAACATAAGGTGACAGGAGAGACAAAACAAGATCAGGGTAGATAAAATTGGCATATACTCAGAATACACTGGTAATTAGGATCACATAATTAACTGTTGTGGACAGTTGGAAATCAATATACAGTCATGTGAAAAAATTAGGACACCCTTTGAAAGCATGTGGTTTTTTGTAACATTTTTAATAAAAGGTTATTTCATCTCCGTTTCAACAATACAGAGAGATTAAAGTAATCCAACTAAACAAAGAAAACTGAAGAAAAGTCTTTTCAAGATCTTCTGTAAATGTCATTCTACAAAAATGCCTATTCTAACTGAGGAAAAAGATAGGACACCCTCACATGTATTCCCTCTTAAATTGGCTCAGATCTCACACAGGTATATCACACCAGGTGCACATAATTAGTAGATCGTTACTCTGCATGTTGAATGAGGCTTGCCCTATTTAAACCTCAGACATTTAGTTTGGTGTGCTCCTGACTGTTGAAGTGAGAGTGAGCACCATGGTGAGAGCAAAAGAGCTGTCAGAGGACTTCAGAAAAAAGATTGTAGCAGCCTATGAGTCTGGGAAGGGATTTAAAAAGATCTCAAAAGATTTTGAAATCAGCCATTCCACTGTCCGGAAGATAGTCTACAAGTGGAGGGCTTTCAAAACAACTGCCAACATGCCCAGGACTGGTCGCCCCAGCAAGTTCACCCCAAGAGCAGACCGCAAGATGCTAAAAGGGGTCTCCAAAAACCCTAAAGTGTCATCTCGAGAACTACAGCAGGCTCTGGCTACTGTTGATGTAGAAGTACATGCCTCTACAATCAGAAAGAGACTGTACAAGTTTAACTTGCATGGGAGGTGTGCAAGGAGGAAACCTTTGCTTTCCAAGAGAAACATCGAGGCCAGACTGACATTTGCCAGAGATAAAGTTGACAAAGACCAGGACTTCTGGAATAATGTTCTTTGGACAGATGAGTCCAAAATTGAATTATTTAGACACAACAGCAGAGGACATGTTTGGCGTAAACCAAACACAGCATTCCAAGAAAAGAACCTCATACCAACATGGAGGTGGAAGTGTCATGGTTTGGGGCTGCTTTGCTGCAGCAGGACCTGGTCAGCTCACCATCATAGAATCCACGATGAATTCTACTGTGTATCAGAAGGTGCTTGAAGAACATGTGAGACCATCAGTAAGAAAATTAAAGCTGAAGCGGAACTGGACCATGCAACATGACAATGACCCAAAACATACTAGTAAATCAACCAAAGATTGGCTGAAAAAGAAGAAATGGAGAGTCCTGGAATGGCCAAGTCAAAGTCCAGATTTGAATCCCATTGAGATGCTGTGGGGTGACTTGAAAAGGGCTGTACGTGCAAGAAACCCCTCAAACATCTCACAGCTGAAAAAGTTCAGCATTGAGGAGTGGGGTAAAATTTCCTCAGACCGATGTCGAAGACTGGTAGATGGCTACAAGAACCGTCTCACTGCAGTTATTTCAGCCAAAGGAGGTAACACTCGCTATTAGGGGCAAGGGTGTCCTATCTTTTTCCTCAGTTAGAATAGGCATTTTTGTAGAATGACATTTACAGAAGATCTTGAAAAGACTTTTCTTCAGTTTTCTTTGTTTAGTCGGATTACTTTAATCTCTCTGTATTGTTGAAACGGAGATGAAATAACCTTTTATTAAAAATGTTACAAAAAACCACATGCTTTCAAAGGGTGTCCTAATTTTTTCACATGACTGTAAGTACCTGGTACTGCTAGAGGGACTGTTCAGATGGCGGGCATAGTAACAGGAATTGCAGATTCAATGCTGCTAGTGGTTATAGTAACGCCTGCTTGGTGATTGTTGTTGAGATCTAATAAAGAGCACAGACCAGAAGTGTTCCAGACGCCGTGCATGCCCAGAGCCACAGGGTTGTGTGCCAAGCCTCAATTCTGAAATGGTAGGCCGGAAAGTGTACAAATCTAGCGTATGCACATGTTAAGATTGTGTGCCAAGCCTCACTTTGGGAACGAAGTAGGAGGCCGTCCAGTCCCTGATCTTAATGCACTCCATCTAGTGTCTAGAGCCTGGGCAATAGGTAGAAGGGCGATATCGATCCATTTTGAATAGCAAGCGCTACCAATGAAGATTATATAGTATTAATGACAGACAGCAAAAAACTGTAACCAAATTAGGAAATTAGGTTCTATATCTATGATGTACATACTGTGAGACAGTGACAGGTCTCACACAGGTTAGAGGCAAGGAATGGGTGGATAGTTCGGTCCACACCCCTATTCCACCACAGGCGAGACCAGCTGGAAGTAATCAGGCTGGCACAAAGCACCTCCCAGGGTGTCAGCAAGGGGGGAGTGTGTTGCCTGTGGACAGAGGCCTGGAGGCTCTGTGTGGACCAAACCAGGAGGGCTGAGAGACCACTATTCCCCATGTGTGCTGAGACACTGGACTGGAGGCAGTGGGCGTACTGTGCTCGGTACAGCCAGGAGGCTGTGGGACATTGGCTGAGAAAGCCGCTTGTGTTCACAGGGTGTGAACAAGGACTTGGGTGAGTCAGGAAACTCTGTGTTAGTTAGAGCCTAGCCGGGCAAGTGTTTATTATTTTATGTGTATGTCACATGTGTTAGGTGAAGCTGCAACTTCATGATAACCTGTATTGGTTGGAGTGTGCACAATAAATGCACGGTTTGGACCTGAAACCTGGTGTCCTAAAGTCGTATCTGTGAGAATGACCCCCAAATAAGAGGCGATCCCTTACAATATCTACTATGATATAAAGGATACTGTATTCGGCACCAGGCTATATCAACTAGGCTATCTGTAAGGACAAGAGAGAATATATATGTTAGTGTGAATATAAGCTATCAATCAAATAAGACATATGACATGTGTGTTTGTAAAATATAGGTGACGTACTACACAATTGAGCTATATCAACCAGATGGAATATGTGTATATATCAAAATGTAAAGGGCATGCTGCAGTTATACACAATCGAAATGTGTTAGTAGAGCCATACAAAGGATAATAGAATACGGAGATCCCTAAGGTAGGGGCTGAGAGGAAGGGAGTAAGAGTAGAGCTATCCAATGGAAAATCATGGAATACAGAAATCACTCAGCTGGAGGTTGAAAGGAAGAGAGTAAGAATGGAGGTATTAAAGAGATATCATGTCGAATCACCCAATCTGTACATCGATTACAAATCAATATTTACTGAGCATAAAGCAAAAGGAGGACAAAGTGTGCAATATATTGCTTAATTTACATTGTGTGATTGACATTGTTAGATTAATATTGTTATGGATTAAATCAGAAAAGGCCCTGAATCTCATATTCCCTGTTGAGTCCTTTTGGCTCAAGAGTGTCTAGTGTGTGGTTCCAGTACGCTTCCCTTGTCTTGAGTAGCCTTGCTCTGTCACCTCCTCTCCTAAGTGGTTTAACATGTTCAATAACCTGATATTTTAGCTGTGCGAGATTATGGCCAGCGGATTCCAAATGTGCTGGTACTGGGAGTAATAAGTTCTTGAGTCGTTGTGCTGACACACCCTATCCCGAATCTTCTGAGTTGTCTCACCTATGTATGCCTTCCCGCAGGGACATTTGAGAAGATATATTACATAGGAAAGTGTCCTCGAACGGGGAAGCTTTTGCCAGATAGAGGATGGTGGAAGAATGCACGAGTGAACACAAGGGAATGTGCCTAACTTCTGTCTGCAAAAAAAGTCTGGATGTGGATGGGCCTAAATCCGCTTTTCCAAATAGATCCCTCAAGTTTCTAAGGCGACGTGTGCAGGATAGTATGGGATTATTAAAGTCCTCAACCTGTGGGTATGACCTCTTCAGGATGGACCAATGGTTTCTTGTACTGTTGACCATTTTTTTAACACTCGGGTGGAATGTGTGGACCAAAGGTATTCTCTTTGTAGTCTCTGTGTTCTCTTTACGTATGGGTGTTTTCGGTTTATCTGAATTGTGGAGGAGAAGTGGTGAGTATCCCCTCTCCAGAAAGCACTCTTTAATTTCCATCAATCTTAGTTGGCGTAAAGGATCGGTTTTGACTATACGGCGTACATGCTCATACTGGAAGTGTAGGAGTGACTTCTTTGTATTGGAGGAATGGAAACTGGAGAAATGTAATAAATTGTTTCTGTCTGTGGGTTTACGATATAAATCTGTCGTCAGTGAACCATTGGATTGTTTGGTGACCATGGTGTCAAGAAAGCTAATCTTGTTAGTATGGTAGTGCATCGTAAATTGTAGCTCAGGGTATACAGAGTTCAGGAACGTGTGGAACCGCAATAGAGGATCCAACATGCCACCCCATGCGCAAAAAATGTCATCTATGTATCGTTTACATATCAATGCTTTGTGAAAATCGGCATGTGGATATACAGTATATGTGTATCTTCGAAATCTTACATAAAGCAATTTGCGTAAGGAGGCACCACGTTGGATCCTATCGAGGTCCCCTAGTCAAAACCAGTTCCAAAAGATCCATGTAGAAATTTATTAGATTGGGATCAAGATTATGTGAGGTGAGTAATCTGTGGACTGCCGTTAGCCCTTTCTGGTGTTGGATGGAAGTGTATAAACTGGTGACATCCCAGGTTACAAGTGCAGTGTCAGGAGACAGTGAAGGCAAACCATCAAGTAATGTCAGAAAAGCAGAGGTGTCCAGTAAAAAGGAGGATTTTGTGTCTTTAATAAAGGGAGTTAGAACTTTCTCTAGAAGGATGAATATGGGGAAAGAATTCAATCAGTGGAAGCCACTATTGGTCGGCCAGGAGGGTTGTGGAGATTTTTGCGGACGTTTGGTAGTATGTATATGACTGGTATTATGGGATTGGATTTGGTCAAAAAAATGGACATTGTATGGTCAATAACCCCAAGGGACTGATATTGTTGCAATATTGTTTGTACCTTCTCAGAGATATTTCGTTGGGTCCCTAGGTAATTTTGAATAAACTGTTTCATCATTAAGTTGACGATTAATTTCGTCAACATCTTTTTGTCTTTAAGTTGATTCTCCAGACCTATGTACAAAGGACCTTCATATGTATGTAATATTATGTAAATACTGTCTTTTACCACTATCATGATGATTATATAACATATCTGTCACATCTGTGACATGTCTCAGAAGGTCTGAAAGATTATCTACGCATTAGTGATCTGACAGCCTCTTTTGATTTCACTTTGTCTATGTGTTGCTGGTATGTCCACAACTCCTGTTCAGGTGTGGATCATGTGACCTTTACCTCGCCCTATTTAGTCTGAATTTTCCCATCACTCCTTGCTTGGGATAGCTTCATTTGGTCTTGGAAGAGCATTCATGGGTTGACTACTAATGCATTAGAGAAAAGTACTCTCTATGGTGACCACTAAAACTGTACCCTTGTTCATTTCCGAATTTTCTGATGTTTTCTCTGAGAGTGGTAATCAGGAGTTGCCTCCGCACTGGGAGTATGACTGTCCCGTCAATCTTATTCCCGGAGCTAAACTGCCTAAATCTCGTTTGTATAATCTTTTGGAACCCGAATGAAAGGCCAT
Source organism: Bufo gargarizans (assembly GCF_014858855.1). Lineage (NCBI taxonomy): Eukaryota > Metazoa > Chordata > Amphibia > Anura > Bufonidae > Bufo > Bufo gargarizans. The sequence goes on along the minus strand of NC_058086.1, from coordinate 99,271,994 downwards.
GCGAGAGTATATTACCGAGAGTTTGGCAAGGGGACATATTAGACCATCCAAGTCCCCAGTGGCTGCTGGGTTTTTCTTTGTAAAGAAAAAAGAAGGTACCCTGAGACCATGCCTGGACTTCCGTGAGCTCAATCGTATTACCTTCTATGATCCTTACCCCCTTCCTTTGATTCCGGATTTGTTTAGTCAGATTGTCGGTGCCAAGGTGTTGTCAAATTGGATCTGAGGGGGGCATATAATCTGGTAAGGATCAAGGAGGGGGATGAGTGGAAGATTGCATTTAATACCCCTGAGGGTCATTTTGAAAACCTGGTCATGCACTTTGGGTTAACCAATGCTCCTGCGGTTTTTCAACACTTTGTCAATTACATCTTTAATCATCTGGTGGTGAGGTTTGTCGTTGTATACCTTGATGACATACTAATTTATTCGCCTAATATGGAGACTCATCAGGATCATGTGAGACAGGTGTTACAGATCCTAAGAGAGAATAAGTTGCATGCTAAGATGGAAAAGTGTGTATTTGCTGTACAGGAAGTGCAATTTCTGGGTTACCTGCTATCATCCTCAGGTTTTCGTATGGATACCGAGAAGCTCCTTGCCGTGTTGGATTGGATCGACCCGAAAATCTGAAAGCGCTTATGCGGTTTTTGGAGTTTACCAACTACTACCGTAAATTTATCTCAAACTATTCATCAGTGGTCAAACCTTTAACAGACATGACTAGGAAGGGTGCGGATATTTCTGTCTGTTCTGATGCGGCATTACAGGCCTTTTCTGCTATGAAAGAATGTTTTTCCTTCGGCCCCTATTATGATGCAACCGGACGTGACTCAGCCATTTATTGTTGAGGTTGATGCGTTGTCAGGAAGCAGGGAGTGTTACCCCTACTCGGGGACCGTGGGCACGGCGCAGGGCATGGGTGCCCCTTCAGCTCGTTAGAACACCTGGTGCCTGAGGTGCGGGTGCGCGGTGTGTGCTCATGCACAGTACACAGGCTGCGTGTGCATTCCCGGGTGCATAGCGTTCCTGCATTATCTGGCTGTCAGGTGTGAGCCTTGCTGGGGTAGGTCCCCAGTACACACCTTCCACCTTCCTCGCCTGCCATTGGTTCCTGGGGAGGGTGGTTCCTACCTTCCCTGGCTATAAAGACCTGGCCTGAGCTCTGGCTCATTGCTGAGTTATTCCACCTTATGGTGAACACCTAGCCTCCCTGCAGATCCTCCTATTGCCTGCTGTTTCTTTGTATCCTTCCCGGCTACTGACCCCTGGACTGTCTTCCGCCTTGAACCTTCGCTGCCTGCCTCGACCCGGATTGGACATTGACTACCCCTCTTGGATTATCCCTAAACTTGAACCGCGTTCTGGGCTGTCAGCTGCTTACTGCCAGTGGGTTCCTCATCCCACTACTGGCTCCCTGGGAGGTTTGACACGCGTCTGAGGTAGGGGTAGGAGCAATCTTGTCACAAGGTCCTTCACCTAGTAAATGGCGCTCATGTGCATTTTTCTCTAAAAAACTCTCTAATGCTGAAAGGAATTATGATGTAGGGAATAGGGAATTGCTGGCCATTAAGTTGGCGTTCGAGGAATGGCGGCATTGGTTGGAAGGAGCAATTCACCCTATTACGGTAATTACGGATCACAAGAATCTGGCTTACCTGGAGTCGGCTAAGTGACTGAACCCAAGGCAGGCCAGATGGTCATTGTTTTTCACCAGATTTAACTTTATCGTCACTTACCGCCCTGGGGTTAAGAACGTCAAGGTGGGCGCTTTGTCGCGTAGCTTTCCTGGGGGGGCGGGTGAGTCTAATGACCCTAGTTCCATTTTATTTGAAGGGTAGTCATATCTGCTCTTTATCCTGATCTTGAGGCCAGGGTGTTGGAGGCACAGGAGGATGCTCCGGACTATTGTCCTCCGGGGAAGTTGTTTGTTCCCTCCAAATTACGTCACAAGGTGTTTGAGGAACATCACTGTATGGTGCTTGCTGGGCACCCTGGGAGGAGATTGACTGTCGATCTCATCTCTCGCAGATTTTGGTGGCCGGGGTTGCGTAAGTGTGTTGAGGACTGTGTCAGCCTGTGGTACCTGTGCACGTGCTAAGGTGACACATACTCGGCCTTCTGGATCTCTGCTTCCATTGCCCATCCCGTCCAGACCTTAGACCCATTTGTCCATGGATTTTATCACGGATTTTCCAAATTCTTTGGAAAAAAATTGTGATTCTGGTGGTTGTAGATCTAGTCTACCCAATGCTAAAACTCTTGCACAGGTGTTTGTCGACAACATCGTGAAACTACATGGCATTCCATCTGATGTGGTGTCCGATAGAGATTTCTGATTCATCCTCAGTCGAACGGACAGACGGAGCACACTAATTAGAATCTGGAGACTTACTTCAGATGTTTTGTTTCAGAGAATCAGGAAGAGTGGTCTTCATTTTTGTCGTTAGCTGAGTTTTCTATAAATAACCGTAGACAGGAATCCACTGATAAGTCGCAGTTTTTTGGGCCATATGGGTTCCATCCACAGTTTGGTACATTTTCTGGTGCTCAAAATTCCGGCATTCCTGAGGAGGAACGATTTTCCTTTTCTTTGTCTTCTATTTGGCGGAAAATCCTAAATAACCAGAAAAAGATGGGCAACAGGTATAAGCGTGTGGCTGACAGGAGACGTATGAGTGGTCCGGAACTGGGAGTGGGTGATTCTGTGTGGTTGTCTACAAGAAACATTAAACTTAAGGTACCTTCCTTCCTTTTTTTTTTTTTTTTTTTTAACTCGTTTTATTGAAAAAGAGTAACAAGGCACGTACAGGGTACAGACATATGTATACAAGATAATCTCATACAGCAGACAGTATCATGTAGTTCAAGATCTTCCCTGATGGAAATAAGTCACAGTAAAATAAAGTAAAATTGTTCACGTCAATCTTTTTCACATGTGTAATGTGGCCACTCAGAATAATAAATCAAGTTAAGAAAACCATGAGAAGTGTGTGAAGTTTGTTATTGTGCCACACTCAAGGGTTTAAAGAAACCCCAGAGCCGGGCGAGGTAGTCAAATTAGAATTGCACCATAATCCCCATACTTTCTGAAATTTTTCAGGACACTTTCTAGTCACATATAGTACCTTTTCAAAAGGGATGATCTGGTTCACTAGTTTCTTCCAAATTCCCAATGTAGGAAGTTCCTCTGCCATTCATTTGAGGGCAATTACTTTGCGGGCCATAAACAGGGATTTACTGAGGAGTATTTTATTGTAGTGTGTCCACTCATTATTATCTAAAATACCTAACAGACATATCTTGGGACATAATGGTATTGGGCCCATACCCAATGATGATAATACTCCAAGTATATCTCGCCAATATGATCTGATATGGGTACATTCCCACATCATATGCCAGAAGTCAGCATTATTATGAGAACATCTGAGACAGTTAGGTTGAGACATCCTCCCCATCTTATGCAATCTGGTAGGAGTTAAATAACTACGGTGCAACATGTACAATTGGATGAGTCTGTTATTGACCGAGGGGGACACATGAGTGACAGCCTCTAACGCATCCGTCCATTCCTCTGCAGTAAGATGGGGAATGTTCCTTTTCCATTTGGTCTAGGCTAGTATGGGTTGTGAGGGCATCCGCAGGCCCAACAGGTAAGTGTAGAGAGCTGATCTTATGCCCCTAGGTCCTTGTGACTTTATAACCCTGATTTAAGGGGTAGGAGGAGATGGCCTTATTCCGGTCTTTAAACTGTTCCTGTAAGGCGTGACTGATCTGCAAATATTTAAAAAATTGGGTACGCTCTAAACCAAACTTCTCTTGAATTTGGGAGAAGGAACATAAAGTACCGTCCCGATACAACTCTCGCATCGCTTTAATCCCTAAAGATGACCAGATGTGAGTGCCTTCTATGGTCTGTAAGTGGGGGAGTAATGGATTATCCCACAAGGGTATATCATCTGCCCAGTCCTGGTATTGACGTAATTTGGAGTCTCTCCAAACCTGTTGTGCCAACCTGTGAATCTGTAGCAATTTCCCAGACAGCGATTCAGCCCTTTGTAACACCGGCCATAGATTTGCCAACTCCAAATATTGCTGTAGATAATATTCCATGTTCATAAGGGCAGAAACAAATGAAGAGAGAGCTCATATTACCAAAAATATATAAATTTTATTACCATATGTTAAAAAAACAGAAAAAGAAAGAAAGTGGATAAATGCATAAGATGCCGTAAAGCAAGGTGATGAGAGCGAAGAACAAACAGAGCGCCACCCTGGGAGGAAAAACACACGGATAAAAACATAAAAAAATCTAATGTACAATCATGTCTACATGGGAAAGAAGAATCTTGGGTACAGTGCCCAACCCATGAAATAAATAGATAGATGGTGAAATACAATATCAGGTAGAGCAGGGTCAGCTCCTGCATCCCCACTGGGAACAATTACGAACGCATAAGGTAGAAGTATGTGGCATAAAGGGCAAAGTGCGCGTGGACACAAATGACCACACAACCAGCGGGGGGGCAGAAGGGACCAGAGCTCACCTGAATAAACCGTGTGCAAAAAGACCCAGGGTGGCGCTACCCCAACGCGCGTTTCGGCGTGCCTTCGTCAGGGGGTAGCGCCATCACTGTGAACCGGATTTAAATAGGCTCTCTTAGCCAATGAAAATGAATACTTACTCGTCCCCCAGGTGTACATGTTACGAGGGCGCGCAGTAATCCTGGTGTTCCGCATCCGGCCGCCCCACAGCCGGCGTCCCGCCGGCACGCCTACACCATGTGACAAAGTCACATGATCGGGCGGCTATGACGTAAGGACGCACGGGTGAGAGGCGCCGGAGGCAGTACCCAGGATGACGCGCGCACACATGACAAAGGGGGGAGGAGCATGGAAAGACCAGCGAGTAACACAGAGAATAACCCTTTAGTTTTAAAATCAGTAACCAGGCCATATCAATAGATGTTACTATAAATGTGCCGCATCAGAACATCAGTGCGGCATATGTGACTCTATAACAGTATATATATATGCATATACAGAAATTGATGATAAAGTACAAATACAATACAATACATGATTGAAATTATATATCTATTATATACATATAAATTGAATGGTAACAAAATTAAATTAATAACATCAATAACAAATACGTATGGCGACATGATTAAGGGTACCGAACATGATTGCAATCAAGTGTGATTAAAAAGTATTACTTATTATCTGGATCGAAAAATAATAAATATATAGATAAATAATATGTGTAGTAGTGCGAGTAGAGAACTAACACAGTTCGTACAATTCATAAAAGCTGAGAAGGAAGTGTGTGACATATGTAGTCACTAATAATCACGCACTAGTGCAATGGAAAAAAGGAAAAAGAAAAGTAAAAAGAAAAAGGAAAAGTGGGCCTCTAATAAAAAGGGGGCCACTATAATTGTGTATTGTCATGTCATCACCAATAGTGTCAATGTAGGAGACAGCGCTAGTGTCAGCACAAAAATGAATATCTATGGCTGATGCCGAAGAGAGTGAAGTACAAGCAAAATGCTGGGTGCAGAAAAGGAAGATAAATGAAGAGTGGGGACATGTGTAGGGGGAAGACCAGCCAATATATGTAATGGCTATGTCACTAAATCGGTCCCACAAGCATAACACACAAAAGAAGAAAAACAATAATAACATCATGTTGGGAATAATCCGTTCTTGAGGGAATCAGATAGACATGAAAGCGCTGGGTATCCATCGATTGGGGGGCTAAAGAGAGAAGGAAGAAAAAGTAATCAATGATAAAATGTGAAAATATGGAAGACTCATAAAATATGAATCAATCAGATTATATATAGACCACAGTTAAAAGAAACGGAATAAGGTCCACAGTAGTGGGCCCAGCGGTTAAAGAAAACCTCACATTGGTCCATTCTATTGACGGATCCTATCTTAGAAAAACTTCTATCTACACGACCTTTAGTCACGGCACGTAGGGCTAACACCTTACGGGATAGTTTGGTTCGAGGCTACCTTCAACCGACACCATCTCAACTTTGTATTGGACAAGGTAGCCCCAAGGTTGGCTTTAGACCATGCGGCAGATGTGCCGCATGCCCGAATATGGAGCGTGCCTCTGATTTTGTGGATTCATCTGGAGCGAGATCCTTCAAAATTCTTCAGTCTCTCACGTGCTCCAGCACACGGATCGTCTACTACGCGGTGTGCCCATGTCCCAAGATATACGTTGGTTTGACGACCCGTGAGTTGAGCGTTCGTGTGCGGGAGCACGTGAGAGGTATCATTAATGCACAGGAGGTGAAGGAGATTGAGACCTTAAAACCCATCCCTAGGCATTTCAAGGAATTCCACTCATGTAATCCAAGATGTCTCAGAGTCAGAGGCATAGACTCCATCCAGGTAGATCTACGTGCAGGCAACACATCCAAGCGGCTTGCTCAAAAAGAGAGCCGCTGGATATGGACCCTTGGGACATTGCGCCCTAGGGGCCTTAATGAGAATCTGGGCTTTTCTTCTTTTCTTTAACCGCTGGGCCCACTACTGTGGACCTTATTCCGTTTCTTTTAACTGTGGTCTATATATAATCTGATTGATTCATATTTTATGAGTCTTCCATATTTTCACATTTTATCATTGATTACTTTTTCTTCCTTCTCTCTTTAGCCCCCCAATCGATGGATACCCAGCGCTTTCATGTCTATCTGATTCCCTCAAGAACGGATTATTCCCAACATGATGTTATTATTGTTTTTCTTCTTTTGTGTGTTATGCTTGTGGGACCGATTTAGTGACATAGCCATTACATATATTGGCTGGTCTTCCCCCTACACATGTCCCCACTCTTCATTTATCTTCCTTTTCTGCACCCAGCATTTTGCTTGTACTTCACTCTCTTCGGCATCAGCCATAGATATTCATTTTTGTGCTGACACTAGCGCTGTCTCCTACATTGACACTATTGGTGATGACATGACAATACACAATTATAGTGGTCCCCTTTTTATTAGAGGCCCACTTTTCCTTTTTCTTTTTACTTTTCTTTTTCCTTTTTTCCATTGCACTAGTGCGTGATTATTAGTGACTACATATGTCACACACTTCCTTCTCAGCTTTTATGAATTGTACGAACTGTTTTAGTTCTCTACTCGCACTACTACACATATTATTTATCTATATATTTATTATTTTTCGATCCAGATAATAAGTAATGCTTTTTAATCACACTTGATTGCAATCATGTTCGGTACCCTTAATCATGTCGCCATACGTATTTGTTATTGATGTTATTAATTTAATTTTGTTACCATTCAATTTATATGTATATAATAGATATATAATTTCAATCATGTATTGTATTGTATTTGTACTTTATCATCAATTTCTGTATATGCATATATATATACTGTTATAGAGTCACATATGCCGCACTGATGTTCTGATGCGGCACATTTATAGTAACATCTATTGATATGGCCTGGTTACTGATTTTAAAACTAAAGGGTTATTCTCTGTGTTACTCGCTGGTCTTTCCATGCTCCTCCCCCCTTTGTCATGTGTGCGCGCGTCATCCTGGGTACTGCCTCCGGCGCCTCTCACCCGTGCGTCCTTACGTCATAGCCGCCCGATCATGTGACTTTGTCACATGGTGTAGGCGTCCCGGCGGGACGCCGGCTGTGGGGCGGCCGGATGCGGAACACCAGGATTACTGCGCGCCCTCGTAACATGTACACCTGGGGGACGAGTAAGTATTCATTTTCATTGGCTAAGAGAGCCTATTTAAATCCGGTTCACAGTGATGGCGCTACCCCCTGACGAAGGCACGCCGAAACGCGCGTTGGGGTAGCGCCACCCTGGGTCTTTTTGCACACGGTTTATTCAGGTGAGCTCTGGTCCCTCCTGCCCCCCCGCTGGTTGTGTGGTCATTTGTGTCCACCCGCACTTTGCCCTTTATGCCACATACTTCTACCTTATGCGTTCGTAATTGTTCCCAGTGGGGATGCAGGAGCTGACCCTGCTCTACCTGATATTGTATTTCACCATCTATCTATTTATTTCATGGGTTGGGCACTGTACCCAAGATTCTTCTTTCCCATGTTAGACATGATTGTACATTAGATTTTTTTATGTTTTTATCCGTGTGTTTTTCCTCCCAGGGTGGCGCTCTGTTTGTTCTCCGCTCTCATCACCTTGCTTTACGGCATCTTATGCATTTATCCACTTTCTTTCTTTTTCTGTTATTTTAACATATGGTAATAAAATTTATATATTTTTGGTAATATGAGCTCTCTCTTCATTTGTTTCTGCTATTCCACTCGGGAGCTTTTACCGAGTTATACTTTAGGTGTATCCCCTGTGGCTACCAAGGGTGGGCACTGTTCCTTACCCGCCCTGGGGATACCCTGGGTCATTTTTGTTTACATGTTCATAAGGGGTTCCCCATTTACCAAGCTAGCCAGGAACCTCAACTGACCTGCAAGAAAGTATAAATGGAAGTCCGGTAACGCCGCGCCACCTAGAATCTTGGAACGCTGCAAAGTATGTAAGGCTAGTTTATGTCTGGCTTTACCCCAGATAAATTGGACCATTAGGAAGTGTAAGTGGTCATATTGGAGTGCAAGGATAAAAGGATCATTTTTATCAGGTTGTTCCTTCCCATAATAGATATAGGTAAGGTTTTCCAGACTTTGAATTTGCTAGAAAAAATAGATTCTAAAGGGGCAATATTTTTGGTATAGGCCTCTCTCGGCTCTCTAGTAATAAAAATCCCTAGGTATTTAAAATGGTCCACTATCCTAAGGTTATGATAAACATTGGGCCAATCAGATCTCCATAATGGCATTAGGGCCGACTTGGTCCAGTTGATATGTAGCCCTGAAAACTGTCCAAACAATTCTATAATATCGATCGCTCGCGGCAGAGAGACATCCATCCTACTGATGAACAATATGAGGTCATCTGCATACAGGCCTACTCTCTCCCCCCCAGCTCAACTCCTGTATATATTAGATCTCTGCGGATACGGAGAGACAGATGTTCGATGGCAATTGCAAACAAGAGAGGGGAGAGAGGACACCCCTGCCTCATACCCCTCTGCAGATTAAAATAAGCTGAGTAATATGTTGAAGATAAGGATCAGCACTGCTTTGAAATGCTTGCGGTGCACGTGTCAATAGGTTGGCGTCCCAGCATACAATATGAAGAAGAGGACCGGCACTCACGATTGATATTTCACTTGCGATTTATTCTGTCACTTATTATTGCATAGTGACGAGTTTCAGCACTTAATCGTGCTTTCTTCAGACCATATGGTCTGAAGAAAGCACGATTAAGTGCTGAAACGTGTCACTATGCAATAATAAGTGACAGAATAAATCGCAAGTGAAATATCAATCGCAAGTGCCGGTCCTCTTCTTCATATTAAAATAAGCTGAGGTCATCCCGTTTACTAGGATATTAGCCCTGGAGCATTTATAAATTATCCGGATCCATTGCATGAATCTAGGTCCAAAGCCAAACTTCCCCATTACTTTCATTAGATACGGCCACTCCAGCGAGTCAAAGGCTTTGGCTGTGTTCAACGAGGCTAGAGCTCATTGCCTGTCATGTTGGGTACCAATTTGGGCTATGACTTGTGTCCTGCAAATATTATTAGAGGTCGACCGTCCAGGTATAAACCCAGTTTGGTCACTGTGTATAATGCTAGAAATTGTCTTGTTCAACCTATTGGCGAAGATCTTTGTCAGAATCTTATAATGTAAGTTTAACAATGATATCGGCCGATAGGAGACATAGTCCAATGGATCCTTATCCGGTTTTAGGATTACCACAATAGTTGCTTCATAGAGGGAATCTGGTAGTCTGCCCACCCGCCATGCCTCCTGGAACATCACTTTAAGTCGAGGTCCGAGGATATCTACATATTTGGAATATATCGCCAAAGGTAGGCCATCAGGTCTAGGGGCTTTCCCATTTACCAGGTCTTCTATAGCTTCCTGTATCTCTTCAATGGTTATAGCCTCCTCTAACATATTGCTGTCCTCCATCGATAAGGTTGGGTGTTCTATCTCATCTAGGTAGTACTCAAGTTCGAATTCTGAGTGTTCCGCTTGTGATTGATATATATCTCGATAAAAGTCAGCAAAGCTCGATAGTATGTCTGGTACAGAATCACTAATCTCACCATTTGGGGCCTGTAGCCGCAGAACTGGCGGAGCTGATGAGTTCTTATGTACAATATGAGCTAGTACTCGCCCTGCCTTATCACCTACCTTGAAGGCCTGTTGTTTGTAAAAGAATAGCTTACGATTGCTTTTCTCATGTAAGTGAACTAAATACATCTTGCCTTTCTGCAACCAATCTTGTCTGTTTGCCTCAGAGGGATCTAATACAAATCTTGCCTCAGCCTCCTTAACACAGGTATTGAGAGAATCCTCTTTCTCTCTGGTGTCTCTCTTAACAAAGGAGATAGATGACTTAAGACATCCCCTAAGATAAGCCTTGAGTGTATCCCATAATAGCAAGGGATTCGTATCCACGTCCTGTACCTCCAAAAACACTCGCAACTGGTCAGATATCCTATCTTGATCTTTCAGGAGGGTGAGCCAGAATGGGTGAATTCTCAACCTTAGACCTACTCTCCTGCGCATCATTGAACCTCACTATTAACGGCGCATGATCGGATACACTCTGGGGGCCATGTGAGATATCTGACAGTTCCAGGTATGCATCAGGGGAGCCAAATACATAGTCAATCCTAGACATTGCACCAGATGAGGGAGTATAACAGGAATACTCTACGGAGTCTGGATGTTTCTCCATCCATAGATCCAGCCATCCCATTTCCTCGATCCAAGCCGCCAATAAACTGGGCGTGCTATGATTCGGGAATACCGGATTAGCGTGGAAACGGTCCATCCGCGGATTCATGACCATATTCAAATCTCCCACACATAATAGCCTAGCATGCGGATATTGAGCTGCAAAGGTGGCTGCGGTCTGGAGAATTGACATATTGGCAGGAGGGGGACAGTAGATAGTTAAAATCACAAACGGATATTATTCACATGTGCATGTACAAAAATATATCTATGTCAGTCTCAACTGCATGTGGTTCCCATCTAATTGAGCGGTTAATTATTAGAGACACTCCTTTTGAAAGAGAAGTGCCAAATGAGTGACTGGACCATTGTACCCAGGGCTTCTGTAATCTAGCCGCCGTTTCAGCCGTGAGGTGGGTCTCTTGTAAGCTAAGTATGTGTGGGTTGTATCTATGAATATGTGCAAAAACGGATATTCTCTTACCCGGATCCCCCAAACCCCTCACATTCCATGACATTAACAATATGGCAGCCATCTTATCTGTATCAGCAAGCCATGAATAGGGCTGTCTTCGCTCTGGGTACTCCGGTGTCTGTACCTCCTCATCACTCCTAATACATACATTCTGCTGCCTATAAACAGTGTTATACCATATAGTGCCCAAACATAATACAAAAACATAAATCTGAACCAACTATGCCGTAAATCAGCATTGAAAAACAGATTATGATACCAGAAATTGGGTAGTACCTTCCCTGTGACTGAGTAATCAGGGACCAGCATATTACTAGATGTAAAAAAGAACATGCCGGTATCCGACCAGCTCCCTCTGCACGATATAAGTCGTGCATGCAGCTAACTTTCTGTATGCATTGTAAACATCAAAACTCACGCTGAGAGCACAGTGTCATACCGGTGACCAGTGCAGGTTACGAAGCAATACCGATATTATCAACAATGCGTCCTGACCATTAAGGTCCTTGGAAAAAATAAAAAATGGATCGCTAACGCAATACTGTACTTCGAGGAGGTGGCGGCAATCTTCGCATCTTCCTTATAACCCATTCATCCGCCTCTTTGGGATCCGTGAAAAAGTGTGATCTCTCTCCATCCACCACTCGCAGCCTGGCGGGATATGCCATGGAATACGGTAAGTTCATGTCCCGGAGTCTCTTTTTTTACAGCAACAAAAGTCGCCCGCCTCTTCTGAAGCTTAGCGGAGAAATCGGGGAACAAAGATACCTTGGCATTTTCATGCATAATGGTTTGTAACTTCCTTGCTTGAGTGACGATTAAGTCACGGTCCTTCCAATTTAGCATGCGAGCCAGGAGCGGCCTGGGTGTGGCTCCCGGAGGTGGCGGTCGAGCCAGGACCCTGTGGGCCCGTTCCACTGCATATGCCATAGAGAAAGACGCCTCTGGAAAAGTTGACTTAAACCAGGCCTCTAGAAATGCCACAGGATCCTGCCCCTCTGTTCTCTCAGGTAGGCCCAATATGCGCACATTATTTCTCCTGGCCCTGTTCTCCAGGTCATCGCATTTCTGTTGCCATAAGGAGACAGATCCTTCCAGGGCTTGTATCTTAGCAGGTATGGGGCGTGTGAGGTCTTCCAGCTCAGAGATTCTCTCCTCCGTTCCCCGCACCCTGTCTCTGAGTTGTTGAACATCGTGCCTGAGGAGGCCCACATCCACACGTACCTCCTCTGCTCGTGTGCCTCTTTCGGGGTAAGTTCAGCCGCCTCAGGTTCGTCTGTAGCTGCTTGCTGTGCCGTGCTGAGTACGAGGTGTGTCGGCTACCGCAGCGCCATGTTGGTTTTCTTGGCACGCAAATTCCTTCAGCCGTTCAGCAGCGGCTTGAGATTTACTGGGTCCCATCTCCGGTTGCCGTGAAGGTTCGAGCTGCTGTACACCTTTTGTTCAGTTCAATAAGCTGCGATAGCACTCAGGATTGCTCAGGATTATAGTCGGGAGCCGGAGCTCAGATGAGATGCGACCGTTCATGCCGGCTGCTAGCCAAGCCCCCCTTAAGGTACCTTCTTGGAAGTTGGGCCCAAGATTTATTGGTGTATATAAGATCACTGCCATTGTTAACCCTGTAGCCTTCCGTCTTGAACTTCCTCAGGCATTGAAAATCCATAACGTATTTCATAAATCACTGCTAAAGAAATGTGTCGAACCTGTTGAGCCATCCTCCTTGCCTCCCGCTCCTGTCATGGTAGACGGCAATTTAGAATTTCAGATCAACAGGATTGTGGACTCCCAAGTTCTCCGGAGATCCCTCCAGTATCTCGTTCATTGGAGAGGGTACGGACCAGAGGAGAGGATGTGGGTTCCAGTGACCGATGTTAATGCTAGTCGTCTGGTGAGAGCATTCCACAGAGCTCATCCTGATAAGGTCGGTCCTGGGTGCCCAGAGGTCAACCGTAGAAGGGGGGGGTACTGTCACATCTGTGACAGGTCTCAGAAGGTCTGAAAGATTATCTACGCATTAGTGATCTGACAGCCTCTTTTGGTTTCACTTTGTCTGTGTGTTGCTGGTATGTCCACACCTCCTGTTCAGGTGTGGATAATGTGACCTTTACCTCGCCCTATTTAATCTGACTTTTCCCATCACTCCTTGCTTGGGATAGCTTCATTTGGTCTTGGAAGAGCTGGAGTGTGGTTCGTGTTGAAGTCCTGTTCATCCTTCATCCTCTGAAGTTAAGTGTTCCACTTGTCGTGTTTTGTATCCCCCCTCCCCCGGTTGTTTACTAGGCCTTAGTGAGACGCTAGTTCCTTCACCAGGGAAGGAACGGGTGTTCTCTGCCCTGTCATTATCTTTAGGGCATCTGAGGGTCACCAGGGTTTTCTAGGTTCCCGTGTATGGGTATCTTTACCATCGAGAGGTGCCCATACGGATAGGAGTTAGGGCCAGGAGCAGGGTTTTATAGGTGGTGATCCTTTTCCTTCCCTAGCGGTGAGGCCTAGTGTCTTTCCCCTTCGTCCCCTATTCAACGTCCCAGGTGAGACGTTTGCCATGCTGTGCTGTGGCTATTGTGCCTGGAAGCCAAGAGCCACAACGGTCCTGCACTGCATTCAGCTCTGCGGTCACAGGCCGATTAGTGGTGAACCCCGCTCAATTTGGTAAAGTGGTGTGCGACAACGGTGACAATCTGCTGAGCGTGCTGAAATGACACAAGTTCCATGCATGGCACATGTCCTGAACTTAGTCGTGCAGCGATTTGTTGCCAAATACCCCAGGGTCCAGGACATCTTGTGGCAGGCCAGGGTAATCTCTCGCCAATTTAGAACATCTTACACGGCCATGCGGCGCCACCATTTGTCCGTCAGACATCTGATTTGTGACTGCCCGATGCGCTGGAACTCTACCTTGTATATGCTTGATAGACTGCTCCAGCAAAAACGTGCCGTTAACAATTGCCTGTACGAACTCTGCGGCAGGACAGGTTCTGGGGAGCTTGTTAATTTTTTTCACTGCACCAGTAGCTGCTAATGCGCAACACATGCAGACTACTGCGGCCATTTGATCAGATCACCAAACTGGTCAGTTGCAGCGAGGGTGCCATCAGTGACTTTAAACTTTTAAACTTTTCTGTGATCCCTGGTGTTGTTCGTGGATGGGGGGGAGGAGTCCGAGGACAACATTCTCCTGGGCGATAAGCAGGAACCAGGCCTCTGGCCTTCATGCTCCAGTGTTTGAAGAGGAACCCTCATATAAAAGCATAAAGGGCAAGGACCAGTACTGGGTGGCAATGTACTTAGAACCCCCGTACAAACACAAACTGGCAGACATGTTACCAGCATCACAGAGGGCTGTCAGAGTGCAGCATTTCCAGGCCTTGCTTCGAGAGATGCTGCATTCTGCTTTTGCGGGCGCTGGCAGAGGAATTTCCACCCACTGAGAAACATTTGCGAGTACCAATCCTATAGCACATGCAAGAAGAGGGCGGTTTGAAGATGTGTTGTTCACTTCGGACATGAGATAATTCTTGCAGCCAACCCATCGACAGCCGCCCTCCAGATCCAGCTTCAATGAACGCCTAGACCGACAGGTGTCCGACTACATTGGGTTAAAGGCCGATGTGGACGCTCTGAGAAGCGAGGAACCCCTTGACTACTGGGTGTGCAGGCTTGACCTGTGGCCAGAGCTGGCACAATTTGCAATGGAACTCTTGGCTTGCCCCTCGTCGAGTGTCCTGTCCAAAAGGACGTTCAGCGCAGCAGGGGGGATCGTGACTGATAAGCGCATTCGCCTAGCTCACAACAGTGTGGATTACCTCACATTTCTAAAAATGAATGAGGCATGGATCTCAGAGGAATTCTACACCTGATCTCAGAGGAATTCTACACCAATTCGGCCACCACAAAGAACAAATAATGGTCCCTGTCTTATGTAAATACAGCAGCATAAAAGGCCTTTTCTGTCCGGTGAATGACTAATGTTAGGGACCTCGGAGGAATACAACACCTGTGACGACCACGTATTATCTAATTTCAACTATTATCTTTTGTTTTGTTTTTTTAAGAGGGGGGATTTCGTTAGTCATGTTTTTAATACAATTTTATATTTTTTGTATTTGTACTTGCCTGCAATAAAATTGATATCCAATGACCGTCTAATATACCTCCAGCCACATAATCACTTGATCTTTTATGTACGGTGAATGCATATTTTTTGGGGCCTGTAATCTAACTGGCCAACAGTAAAATTGTTATACAGTGACCGCCTAATGTACCTCAAGCCACATTATCAATTGTCCTTGTCTGTACGGTGAATTAGTCATTTTTGGGGCCTGTTCGCCACTTGCCTGAAGTAAAATTCTTATCCAATGACCATCTACTATACCTTCAGCCATATATTCACTTGATGTTTTCTGTCCCGTGAATGCCTAATGTTTGGGGCCTGTACTCCTATGGGGCCTAACATAAAAAAATATTTCCAGACTCCAGCAGGCCACATGTTTGACAGTTTCCATTTCAGACACATAAAAATGGCCCCTGATTAAAATTTATATTTTATGTGGGAATTTTTGCCATTAATCCCCCTCTGGTATGTCACTGTCTATGTTATGGGACGATTTGTGCACTTCTTGTAAGTATTTGGTGGCTGCAATAATGTGCCATTAAAGTGAATGGGGCCCGCCACAAACTTGCAGTTCGCGAACATTTGATGTTTGTCCCGGCCGATGTTCATCCATCACTATCTCTGTCCCCTTTATCATAAAGAAATCGTTCATATAATCGGTTCAACATATGAAGGGTGGAATTCCAACAGGTGGAAACGTTGCATATTAGCGTATGTTGGGGGATGCCTTTCTGCCGCTGCAGCTTAAGGAAGGTGTGCTTTGCGATGTACGAGTGGCTGAAGTGCATCAAAGTTTCCTGGCCATTTTCAGGATGTCTTGCAGATGGGCGGAAGACTTCAGGAACCGCTTTCCAACCATACTGAACACGTGCGTCATGCAGCGCAAACACCATGTTCTTCCCGTTGTCGTTCACCATGGTTCAGATTTTGAGTTGTCGAGTAGAAAGCCAGTATTCGATTTCTTGATGAAGGACGTGGAGCAGTTCCTCCCCTGTGTGACTCTGTTCGTCCAGGCAAACTATGTACAGAACAGCGTGACACCGCCATGCCCTACACATGTGGTATGCTGGCGGGGCACTGTGAATAGTCCCTGCAGTAGAGGCTGAGGACACAGTGGAGGATGAGGAGGCAGAGGCGGACATTGTTGAAGAACCAATGGCGTGAGAATGTGAAGGGGGAAGCGGCGTCACCTGGCCAAGTTGCTGGTTTGGCTGGGCAGGAACCACATTTACCCAGTGGGCCATAAAGGACATATATTGTCCTTGACCGTAGTTACATCTTCACACGTCGGTGCTTCAACAAAGACCATGAAACGCATTATGGATCTTCCAAGCCTGCGGAAGTTCGAGACGAAACGCAAACGGATTAATAATGGTAGAGATCTTGTAAGGACCAATAAATCTTGGGCCCAACTTCCAAGAGGGTACCTTCAACTTAATGTTCTTAGTGAACAACCACACCAAATCACCCACACACAGGTCCGGACCAGTCATACGTCTCTTGTCAGCAATACGTTTAAATAGTCAGGTCCATAAATATTGGGACATCAACACAATTCTAACATTTTTGGCTCTATACACCACCACAATGGTGTCACGGCCATGGTCATGATCGTGACTCTTGAACCGCAGGCTGTTGCCTGCGGTTTGTATTTAGGTGTTCAACCACAGGTGAGGGCCGATAGAGTCCTGCCTCACTTGTGGTTGCCGCAGGCAACAAGTTATGTTGTACGGTTGCAGCATAGCAGCCTGAGCTGTTGTTAGGCAGCTTGCTGTAAGTGCATGCGGTTGTACTTGGCAACTTGGTTTGTATGTGTGCACTTTCCTTGTTTGGTGTGCACGGGGATTATTTGTGTGTATTCCCCTTTTAGTTGCTCTGTTCCCTTCCCTGGTGTTGGAAGGGTTAATTCCCTTCTGTGTGTGTGAACACTGGGTGTGTCTCTATGTGGGTGTGACTACTTGGCCCTATAAAGCCTCAGTGTATAGTGCAGGTCAGTGGGGGTGCTTCAGCCATGCTTTGCTGGAGACACTCTCCTGGTATTTCCATCTGCCAGTGGGGGCCACCCTTGTGGTCATAAACAAATTGTGATTCTTAAGTTTATGTGATGTCCACTTGATGTTTTCCTTGTTATGTTATGCACCTATGGATCTGGGTTCCTGTGTGTTTGTGTGTGTGCTGTGTCCACTGGTGTTTAGGTGTGGACACTTGCTGTATTACACGGGATCCAGTCTGTGTGTCTGTGGCAGGTAGGTGTGGAAGTGCTTTTCATCCTCCTGCCATATCCATAGGCCGTTTATGTCCTCTTCCCTTTGTAGCTTGGCTAGTGAGACTCCTGTTCCTCCGTGCCTAGGAGGAACAGGTCAGTCTTAACCTGCTCCTTGTTCCAGGGCAATCCTGAGGGCTAGCAGGGACCCCAAGGCATCCGGTGTATGAGTCCTCCCACCTTCAGGGTTGACTCATATGATTAGGAGTCAGGGTCAGTTTAGGGATGCGATAGGAGGTGACCTGCTCCCTAATACTGTCGTCCTGGCCAAGCAGCGCATAACATCTTCTGGCATCGCACGGCTGAGGGTTTTCCCCATCCTCAGCCGTGACAAATTGAGTTCCTCTAGAGCGCTATATAAGGACTTAGTAACATAACATAACATAACAAATGGATGTGAAATGAAACAAACAAGATGTGCTTTAACTGCAGACTGTCAGCTTTAATTTGAGGGTATTTACATCTAAATCAGGTGAACGGTGTAGGAATTACAACAGTTAGCATATGTGCCTCCCACTTGTTAAGGGACCAAAAGTTATGGGACATAATAATAATCATAAATCAAACTTTCACTGTATAATACTTGCTTGCAAATCCTTTGCAGTCAATTGCAGCCTGAAGTCTGGAACGCATAGACATCACCAGACACTGGGATTCATCCCTGGTGATGCTCTGCCAGGCCTCTACTGCAACTGCGTTCAGTTCCCTCATTATCCCAATTACAATGAGCAGATAAAAGGTCCAGAGTTCATTTCAAGTGTGCTATTTGTATTTGGAATATGTTGCTGTCAACTTTCAAGATGAGATCCAAAGAGCTCTCACTATCAGTGAAGCAATCCATCATTAGGCTGAAAAAACTAAACAAACCCATCAGATAAATAGCAAAAACATTAGGTGTGGCTAAAACAACTGTTTGGAACAGTTTTAAAAAGAAGGAATGCACCGGTGAGCTCGGCAACACCAAAAGTCCTGGAAAACCACAGAAAACAACTGTGGTGGATGACTGAAGAATTCTTTCCCTCTTCAGGTATAACAGAGGAATCAGTCCCAGAAAAGGTACCAAACTGAGGGTGAAACCAATATGCACCAAAAAAAGGTGACTTAACAGTGGACTCCTGTCCTATTTAAGGCAAACTCAGCCAAAGACGAAAATGAAGACCACACCTCCTGATTCTCGGAGACAAAATACCTCAAATAAGTTTCCAGATTCTGGTTAGTGCGCTCAGTTTGTCTGTTCGACTGAGGGTGGAAAGCCGAAGAGAAGGACAACTGAACTCCCAGGTGACTACAGAATGCCCTCCTGAACCTGGAAACAAATTGCGTCCCCCTATCAGACACCACATCAGAGTCAATGGCGTGTAATTAGATGATGTTATCAATAAACACTTGAGCGAGTTTTGGCATTGGGCAAACCTGATAATGGTATAAAATGTGCCATCTTACTAAAGCGGCCCACCACCACCAAAATCACCTTCTTCCCAGAGGAACTAGGCAAATCAGTCCAGGGACGTCCATGTACAAATGCATCCAGGGACGGGATGGGATGGACAAAGGAAGAAGAGATCCTGAAGGCCGAGTATAAGTCACCTTGGCATGTGCACAGGTCTCACAGGCTGCCACATATCCCTCCACACCTTTACGTAAACCTGGCCACCAGAATCTCTGGGAAATAAGATCCACAGTGGATCTTGTCCACAAGGCCATTATCACGATGTTCCTTGGACACCTTGTGTCGAAGCCCAGAAAGAACAAACAACCTCCCTGGAGGACAGGAATCAGGTACCTCACCCTGAGCTTCTAACACCTCCGCCTCAAGTTTGGGATAAAGGGCAGAAACCACCACCACATTAGCCAATCGGAGCAGGATCCTCCGAATTTCCCCCCAGGAAAGCTATGCAACAAAGCATCCGCCTTGACATTTTTTACCCCAGGGCTATTAGTAAACACAGAATTAAATCTGGTAAAAAACAATGACCATCTGGCCTGCCTTGGGTTCAGACGCTTCGCCGATTGCAGGTAAGACAGATTCTTATAATCGGTAATCACCGTAATGAGATGAATCGCTCCTTCTAACCAATGACGCCATTCTTCAAAGGCCAATTTAATGGCCAGCAACTCTTTATTACCAACATCATAATTTCTTTTGGCAGAAGAGAGTATTTTTTTTTTTTTTTAAAGCACAAGGGCGCCATTTGCTAGGAGAAGGACCCTGCAACAAAACTGCTCCGACTCACACTTCTGACACGTCAACCTCCACAATGAAAGGCTGAGACACATCAGGTTGCACCAGAATAGGAGCAGAAGCGAAACTTTTCTTTATTGCAGGATAAGTATGTCATGCCTCTTCAGACCAGACTGAGAAATCCACACCTTTCTTGATCATATCGGTCAAAGGCTTGACAACAGTAGAATAATTCAGGATACATTTTCTGTATTAATTATTAAATCTCAAAAACCACATCAGCGCTTTTTGATTCTCAGGTCGATCCCAGTCTAATACTGCACTGACCTTTTCGGGATCCATACGAAAACCTGAGGAAAAAAGCAGGTAACCCAGGAACTGCAGCTCCTGAACAGCAAAACACACATTTTTCTAACTTAGCATATACAGGTGAAACTCAAAAAATTAGAATATATATTATTTCAGTAATGCAACTTAAAAGGGGAAACTAATATATGAGATTGACTCAATTTATGGAAAACAAAATATTTCACGCCTTTACTTGTTATAATTTGGATGATTATGGCTTACAGTTTATGAAACCCCAAAGTTTCAATTTTGAGGTACCATTTGCTCAGGGGATATGGATTAATTCGCTGACTAGAGTGTGACACTTTGATTTTGGCTATTGAACCTTTTCACAAAATTCTAATTTTAAGCTGCATTAATGCAATTCCTTATAATTTGCATTACTGAAGTAAATGGACTTTTGCACAATATTCTAATTTTTCGAGTTTCACCTGTAACTTATTCTCAAGGAGGATCAGTAATACTTGTCTTAAATGATCCTGATGAGTTTCCATATCGGGCGAGTAAATTAGTATGTCATCGAGGTAAATAACAATCAACCTCCCCACCAAATGATGAAAAATGTAATTGATAAAGTGATGAAAGACTAACGGGGCATTAGTCAACCCAAAGGGCATGACCAAGATCTCGAAGTGGCCCTCAGGGTAATTAAAGGCCATCTTCCATTCGTCCCCTTCCCTGATTCTTATCAGATTATGAGACCCTCTCAAATCCAACTTGGAAAACACCTTGGCTCCGACAATCTGATCGAATAAATCCGGGATAAAGGGAAGGGGATAAGGATCACGGACAGTGATACGATTTAGCTCCCGGAAGTCTAAACACGGTCAAAGGGTCCCATTTTTTTTTAACAAAAAAGAAGCTGGCAGCCACAGGTGATTTAGATGGTCTAATATGTCAGTTTGCCAAACTCTCGTTAATATACTCTTGCATAGCAAATCTTTCGGGTTGGGAAAGATTATTCAACTGAGACTTTGGCAATTTTGCTCTGGGAATAAGGTTGACCGGACAATCCTACTCTGTGTGCGGGGGTAATTCCTGATCTCCACCCTCAGAGAATATGTCATAAAAATCAGAAAGAAACAGGGGTAGCACCTTAGTGGATACCACAGAAAATGACGCGCCGAGACAGTTGTCTATACAGAAATCACTCCAATTACTGATCTGTCTTGCTTGTCAATCTATAGTAGGATTATGTCTAGTCAACCATGGTAAACCTAGCACTAGAGGGACAGGCAAACCCTTCAAAACAAAACAAGAAATGGACTCAACATGGTAATCACCCACCCACAAATGAATATCATGCACCATATGAGTCAGACACTTTTGCGAGACAGGGGCGGAATCAATAGCAAACACAGATATCCCCTTGTTTAATGTGCTTGTTTTAAAACCTTAACTCTGAACGAACTGATAGTCCACAAGGTTAACCCCTGCTCCACTGTCACCATGGCAGGAAGGAAAGATCTTGTACTACCGGTAAAAGACAAAAATACCTTCTCCGACTCCCCACACACACTGCAAAGGGTAAGAGAACTAGACCCATTAGTTGCAACTTTTCTTTTTTTCTTTTTCAGCTTGAGCTTTAATATAAGGACATATGTAAACAAAATGTCCTTTACCACAGAAGAAACAAAGACTTCTGTGAACCATGAAGTTCCTAATACCAGGGCATGAAGAGACCTGTTCCAATTGCATAGGCTATTCACCAGACACGAGCTTGAGTGACTCTGTACCCCGCGAGACAGAAGAGGCTGTCTCCCCATATGGTAGGGTATCCTGAGTGAGGGGAACCCTGCACCTCTCTCTCAGGCATCTATCAATCTGTACGGCCAGGGACATGGCCTCCTCCAAAGAATCAGGGTTCTCGTGGACTGCCAGGGTGTCTTTTAGTTTTTTAGACAGCCCTTGACAGAATTGACTACGGAGTGCTGAGTCATTCCACTGTTTCACTCACAAGCTTCTTCTCTTGATGATGATGATAAAGCCCCTTTTTCACCTGGCTCCCAAGTGCGATCGGCTACATCTTCATCATCATCCGCTACTCTCTGCACGTCACTGATGTCTCGGTCTCAGGGTCATGAGCCTAATTGCTCGCACCACCTGCTCCACACAACTTTTATAATCACTACTTGCCCGCCTACCGAAAGAAGTGGCGGATGTCTCCTCCACATCAGTAGCTGCTGAGTGTCCTCTAGTAGCTTATCTCCGCTGAAAAGTGGAGCCGAGCCTACGGCATATAATACTTCTCGCTCTGAGGATACTGAAAATGACAGAGGAAGGTTCAGGACAGGTGGGAGCACAGGGCCTGCTCCTGGGCCATGCCATCTAAGCGTCGTGTCAGAGGAACCCACCGACTCTTGGCTGGGGGTGTCTGATGTCACTTGTGATGAAGTAGAAGACCGAGTCAACCATTCAAGCACCGCTGGGTAGCTGGTCAAGACATGACTGCTAGGTGACACCAGGAGCTCAGGTCTCTCCCTGCAACTCCTGCTGCCACCCCCCTTCTTCTGCTGCCTGCGACAGAAACATTTTGCCCACTGTCTGTTTGAAGGGCCTGTCACCTGTCTGTCTGACATACTGTATAATAAAATAATTAAATTAAAATAATACCTCCCAAATAATAATCCTATTCCTAGACCCCCAAAAAATGTTAAATCAACTCAGAATAGCTAATGGGACGTAAGTATTTATCCTATTAATACACTCCGTAAATGTCTGTAGTACAATGTACCTTCACCGCCGAACGGCACTTATGACATATATTTTTTAATTTGTTTTCCTTTTACTACACCCCCCCCCCCCCCCCAAAAAAAGTAAAACAATGTAAAATCAATGCAGGACGGCTAATAGGATGTACTTATCTTCAATCCTATTAATATACCCCGTAAAATTCTGTAGTACAATGTAACTTTACTGCTGAACGGCAATTATGACATATATATATATATATATATATATATATTTTTTTTTATAATTTTTTTTCTATTAATACACCCTCCCTAAAAAAGTAAAACAATGTAAAATCAATGCAGAACGGCTAATATGACGTACATATCTTTCCTACTAATACTGCCTGCGACAGAAACATTTTTAAATGGCTGTATCACACAGAAAATGGCTGTATCACACAGAACTTGCACCCCAATCACAAGCAAGGTTTTCTGGAATTAGTGATGTATCATATAGTGTAAACAACCTTAAAGCAGCAGTATAACTACAATTTCAATCCCCAATTAGTGCAGCAAGGTGGAATAGAATCGCTCCTATTACTCAAGCTGTACACTCTCCTATTGCACCCCGTTCTCCTTTTCTAGTATAGATGATGCCTCCCTATACTTTCCCTACACCTTGACTAATCTTTCCCTGAGCTTGTAAATCGTTTTTTCAACACAATGAAGTCTTTCCTAGCACTGTCCCTAGTGCCTGCTGATGTCTCTCCCTGCACTAAACACACTGGAAAATGACAGAATCCAAAATGGCTGGGGCTATTTATAGGGCTGTGACATCACAGAGGTTGGCTGCATGCATGGCATTGTGGGTGATACCCCATTCCCAGAGTTCTTTGCTCCATGTCCTGACAAGTGCAGCAGCCATTTTAATGTGTTAATGTGATTCGTTACCACGAAACGTGACAAAATTCAAATTGGGTGTGAATCTTATTTTTCCTGAAATTTGGATCAAATTCCTCTTCATCAACTTCGATTCGCTCATCTCTAGGTATGACGATCTGGAAGTATCTATTGAAGGATGGAGGTGCAGGGCATGTTGATGCGCTGGTATACAGTAGTAGTATAGTGGGACATGTCTCGTCAAACTCAAAATGACAGGTGCCCCACCCCTTTTTCACACCATAACCCCTCACAGATCTGCCCATTATTCTCCCCTCGCCGCCCCAAACCACGCCTAAATGCCTCCCACTTGGATATGATTTTCCTATCCTTTTATATGGTTTAATATAAATTTTATATCAGATGATAAGCTTTTTATATCACTTTATAAGTCCTTATCAAATGAGAAGCTTTTATTAACACTTTATATCCCATTTATAACATTTCGTTTTTATACCCTTTTTTATCATTTTGTGATTTGATATCACTTTGATATCATTTTGATATGCCTTTTATATATTGGCATGCCCGGACCTGTCCAAAAATCAAGGATGACAAAATTTTAATCATTTAAAAAAGTTTTATTAATTTAATTATAATGCTATACTATCCAAATTAAAAGCGCCCTTGTAACTGTAGCCCCAAGCTTACAGTGTATGCATGTCTATAAAATCTACCCCCATTGTGAGTGCCTGAGTGTAATTTAACTCCCACCACACTGAATTTAAATTAAAAACCTGAAATGTCACATACCTACTATAACTGTACATTCTCCCACAGGTCCACAGGTGTACAGTAGATTGAAACTTTTAATTTCCTACAAGACCACACACGAGTATCAGGCCAGCAGCTGTAACAACCTTAGAGGTGATAATTTTCTCGGGATCTGTCTATAGCAGAGTTAATACAAAAACTACAGGTATCGTTTCAACAGCTAAGGCAAACACTATGCAGTATCTATCCATATTTTTGTAGTATCTCTTTTCAGGAAACAAAATTATTGTGATTGGTTGTATCACGGCCGCCACCTATTGTATATGCTAATGATTTCAGACAACGCCGCATGCGGTCCGGCGTTAGTGCAGCAACATATACATGACTACCTCGCTGCAACAGGCCGGTAAGCGTAACCGTTATAATCTTTTATTATATATATATACATAGTTTATAGGTGCGCTTGTTATATTTCATATATGTTTATTACATACAAGCACATTGATAACATTCTAAGAACCTTAACCGGCATTACCAGTGGAGAATCAAGCGCGGCGGCTAGTACCACCAACAATTCGGACGAGCTAAAAGAGAACGAACCACCGGCTATTATCGATCTATCAACACCAACGCCGGCTGCCATAAAACAGCGGCGCAAGCGCCCCAATCAGAGTAAGTATCGATCCACATTGTTGATGTACTCTATTTTTAAACACTGTCTATATTTCTAATACGCTTTTTAAAATCGCAGCATTGAAAATAAAAATAAAAATTTATACTTTTCATGATCAACGGATCTCACGGACGATGAATTACAACAGCGGAGTGAGCGCCCCAAACAGTGTAAGGTGTAACCCGTATTGTCGATGTATTCCAATTTTAAGCATTATCAATAATCCTAATACGCTTTTCTAAAATCGCAGCGTTGAAAAGAAAAATGGTCGTACCGATGTTTCCAGAGTGTGGTCAAAGAAATCGAACACGATCAGTAAGGTTCTCTGACTACCTCTGAAATAACAACGTCTATAGCTTTAAACGTGTATAAACATTAATGTTTATTCGAACCTGGTCATTTAAGTTTTTCAGATGCCCTGTAGTGATGCAAATGTCACTAGAAATACTTGGGCCGCAGAAGCGCCAGAACCATGCACCAGCGCCCGCGACAGTTGGCGGAATGAAGATCCGGCGATACCGATTATACAATGCCCTAACGCACGTGAGTTAAGATATCGCGGTGCACTAATATAACTTAATTACTATGTTTGATATTCTTAATAGTTAGAGCTTAATGTTATCTCTTTTAAATTTTAGCCAAAAGAAAAGAAAGCACAAAATGTTGTTCTGTTAAAGAGAAACGACGAACAAGCTCAAAGCAGCCGGAACTGTTAACGCCGATTTCCGAAATTCTAACAACCCCACAGCCGGTTCGCAAAGTGGTGAGCCAACACGCGTAATAAATGATGTTATAGATTTTTGTGACATATCGCCGGCGTTCGACACACAAGGTGCAACGTCTTTTAAAAGGCGCATCACATTTGAGACCCCCAGATTCGCCCTATGACGTACAACAGATGGACCTAGGGCAGGCGCACGACGACCAACATGCACACGCACCTCATGCTTGTTCTTGCATTTGTTGGGACAAGAAAACGTACGATGCGTTGAGTTCTCTCTCAATATGCAACGACAAAAAGTTACGCATAGCAAGGTATTTAGAATGTTGCGTTAAAGACTCTTTCTCCTTAGCGTTTAAAAGACCTAACAAAATTACTGCGCTGAAAATACACACTACGCGTGGCAAATATGGTAGACTGATTACTCACCTTGACGCTATGAGATGTTAGGCAGGTACTGACTAGACATGGTTGGCAGGGGACGGCCTTTTAAAAGTGCAAAAACATCTGAAAGCGTTAGAGCTAGAAAGTTAAAACGGGCTATAAAAATGTACTTTGTGGTTAAACGCTCTAAAATAGGTTAAAAAGACAACACCTGTGTAACAAGTGTTGCAACGGCTTGTCTGAACACTGAACAAACACCACAGCAGCCTCAGGTATCGCAAGCAGTGCACATTCAGCCAAACAGCACACAAAGGCATTCAATCAAAGGCATTCAATTGAACAGGCATTCAAATGGCCAAACAAACCGTTCTCGAGGCAGTGACTCGCAATCTGACAAAATGCCGGTAACACAGTCGTCACAGATGAACCCCCTGAACCCCACAACGTTAGAACCGTTTATCTAGAACGTGTATTCCATCAACAGCGCGACTTATTGAATTTTAACAGTACCATGTACACAGAACATTTTAGATTCGCTAACCTCGAAGCAATTCGTTCATTTGTCGACGTTCCTGATGCTATACATGCGGCTATACAATCTTTGCTAGATAGAGTTTTACAGGCTGCCGAGCCGGGTGATTATATCCAACTGTGCTTAGACGGTGGCGAGACGTTTGACTTTGTTTTTTTAAATAGATATTTTAGAGATGAATTTAGCGCTGAAACATTTTTGAACAATTTCGCTAACGCTTTACAGAGCAACGCGGAGTGCATAGTAAAAACTAGTCATTATTGTCAGGGACCGTCGCGGTGGTGCCCGAAGGCAGCGTAGCGTATAGCCGTATTATTGAACGCAAAAAACAACATTTATATGACTTTAACAATTACTATAATGTTTGTCTGGCCGCTAGTGTTTACGGTTTTTTGGAGGGGGTCGCTTTGAGCGACACCTTGTTAGCGAAAGCTCAACAACTGCATCACGATTTTCAAAAATACCCGAAGGGCGTTTGGTATGTTTTAGCAAAATTGTTAAGTTTGAAAAATATTTAAACAATTAAAGTTTTGTATCACAATAGGGGCCAGTGGCGTTATTATCATACAGGCAACACCGCTAATCATTATTACGGCATTAAAAATATAAAAGCTTTTATCGGAGCCAAATATTTATGCGTCCGATGCTGCTCTGTATACAACAATAAACACCAACACGGCTGTATACAGTTTTGCAAAGCATGTCAGCAGATGGATTGCGTTGATCAGGACGATAATGTACGGTGCCCGATAAGCACGGTGCTTTGACGTTCAGGGACGCGCTCTGAAGCGCATAGAAACCTATCACTTAGTGATAACGCGTTTTGTAAGAAAAAAACTTTTTGCGGTTTTTGTTACAGATATATAGACTGGGGCGCTGAGCACAAGTGTAGCTGTCTAAAATGCAGCGTCTGCGGCGGGCTGGTTGGCAAATTTGATGACTGTCTGTTACATGCAGACTTACAACCATAAACAAGCGATTGACAAGTATATCTGTTACGACTTTGAGTGCATGCAAGAAACAGGCACACATCATATACCCAATTACATTTACGTGACTGCATTATACGGCCCTAATTCCTGGCAATTTAGCAGTAAATCCTGTACACAAGATTTTGTACGCTTTTTATCGACGGAAAGTTTCCCGGCTACACGTTCATAGCACATAATGCCGGTTATTACAACGCTTATTTTGTTATACAGGAGCTGATCAATGAAAAATTTAAAATTGACATTATAAACCAAGGCGGATGGTTAATGTGCGTTACCCTGACTAATTAAAAAATTTGATTCATAGATTCGTTGAATTTCATACCGATGAAGCTCAGTAAGATGCCCGAAGCTATGGGCTTTTCAGGCGCCACAGGTCACTTCCCACATTTTTTCAATACGGAAGAAAATCAAAATTACATAGGCGTCGTCCCAGATGCGCGGTATTACGGCTGCGATTACATGATGCCCGGCGAGAAAAAGAATTCATGGTGTGGTACGAAGAACATAAAAATGACACCTTTAATTTTCAGGAAGAGCTAAGATCTTACTGTAAGCAGGATGTTTAGGTCTTGAGAAGGGCTTGTGAATGTTACAGGGACACGATTATGGCCATGACTGAAAAAAAGTGACGCAATACTTTAAACGTGAAAAGAAACACAGAACAGTCACTAAATGTATCGACCCATATCAACTTATCACGTTGGCGTCAGTATGTTTGGCTATGTATCGGTTTAAATTTCTTCTCGAAAATACCATAGCGATTGTCCCTGCAGATATTTACCACAAGACCCAGAAACGATTCTCAACACCCGCTATACAGTGGCTCATGTACGTTTAACACACTGAGGGTATTTCCATACAACACGCATTAAAGGGCAGTGAAAAAAAGGCGGGTAAATACTTTTTGCACGGCTATGCGATTGTTAACGGTAAAAACTGTTTTTGAATTCCAGGGTTGTTTTTAGCAAGGCTGCCCCGGGTGCTATAATGAACATGATCGCAATGATCTTACCAAATCATCCTACGGGCAGTTGTACCAATCTTTCCTAGTCAAGAAAAGCCAATTACAGAGGCAGGGATTTACGGTCCGTGTTCTGTGGGAGCACGAGTGGAACGAATTGACCGCGAGTGATGAGGGGGTCAAAAACTTTCTAATTATAATGAAATTCCCAACACCTTTGGACCCTCGTGACTCGCTTTACAGAGGTCGCACTAACGCCATTAAACTTTATCAGAAGGTACAGCCCGGTGATACCGTGCATTATTACGATTTCACGAGTCTGTATCCTTTTGTTAATAAAACTAAGACATACCCCGTAGGACACCCAGAAATCATTTGTGAACATTTTGGCATTGCCAAAGTTAAAGTATACCCACCCAAAGATTTTTTTTTTCCGGTCCTACCCTTAAAACGAAATAGAAAATGCTACACATGCGCCCTGAATTGCCAGAAAGACATTTTCAAACATACTGACAAAGAACGTTCCCTGACCGGTACATGGTGCACCGTAGAACTAATTTTAGCCATTGAAAAAGGTTACAGGATCGCAAAGATCTACAAGATCTGGCATTTCCTAAACACAACAGACGAGCTGTTTGCGCCATACATCAAGCTACACCTCAGAGATAAACAGGAGGTTCCAGGCTATCCCAGCTGGTGTAAAACTGATTCAGAAAAAACAGCGTACATAGAGCTATTTTTTTTAAAAGGTGTTCGCTTGCGCCCTGATAAAATAGCTGTAAATCCCGCAAAAAGACAAATTTCAAAACTCTTCCTAAACTCTTTGTGGGGGAAGTTTGGGCAGCGTTATAACTTGCCGCGTACCAGTATAGTCACGGACCCTGACGAGCTTTTTAAATTAGCTTTTGTACCGTATTACAATCTCTCTGAGGTTAATTTCATCGATGAAGAGACGGCCGTGGTCAATTGGCACTATGTAAAAGAACGTTACACCTTTTTTTTGCCTGTTTTACAACCGCCTATGCCAGACTCGAATAATACAATCTTCTAGACAGACTGCAGGAACGTTGTATTTACCACGACACAGACGTCATATTCGTAAGTAGAGACGGCGATTGGAAGTCTCCCCTGGGTGATTTTCTTGGCGATCTAACTAGCAAAATACCCGACGACACGTACATTACCGAGTTTGTATCCGTGGGTCCAAAGACATATGGTTACAAACTCAACAACGGTAAAACTGTATTAACGGTTAAGGGTATAACACCCGACTTGTTAATTTTGACAGTTTAAAAGACCTTGTACTGGACTGCTCACGTAACTCCGATCCCAAGATGCAGAAAACAATAGGTATCGAGCAAAACAGAATTTTCAGAAGCAGAAAACGTTTGACCGTAGAGACAAGACCGTTACGTAAAACGCAAAAGTGCGTCTACACAAAGAGACATCTGACTGACGACTTTACAACGCTACCTTTCAGCTATTAAACATGGCGGCTCAATTTCAACACCCTTTTTCATGTATTTTAGCAGGCCCCTCAAATTCCGGAGAGAGTTTTTTTTGTTAAACGTTTGTTAATACAAGCGGATACGTTTATGTCGCACAAACCTGATAACGTCATTTGGTTTTACGCTTGTTGGCAGAAATTGTACAATGAGCTAACCTGTTTGTTTACAAATATCAGGTTTATCGAGGGAATACCGCAAAATTTTACAGACGCTGATCTATTCCCGCCGGACAAGGTAAATTTGGCAGTCGTTGATAATTTAATGGAGACGGCTTGTGAAAATTTTGAAATGCAAAACGCATTCACCAAATACATACACCACAGAAACTTGAGCATTATGTATCTCGTTCAAATGTTTTTTCTCAGGGTAAGAAAAGCCGAACCATAAATTACAGATTATTACGTTGGCGCGGCAAATGTACCCCGGTAAAGCACGTTTCTTTTTAGAAGCTTTTTAAGATGCTACACACAAGCCTTACGGCTATTTACTCATAGATTTAAGATCTGACACGCCTGAGGAACTACAACTTAGAACTGGTTTGTTCTTCCGGCGGCTTATGTGTGCAAAAAGAATCTCTAAAATGCACTATTTCACACCTCTACGGTTATTCACGGTAGTGTTGCTGTACCTGTAAAGATCTCGAACAGAATCCAACGTAATTGGAATCTTTTAAAAGCGCTAGTCAAAACAAATCTGATGACCCAAAAATCAATATTATGTAACGTCAGTAATGATTTGATAGCCGCTATTGGCGAGATCTCTCTTAATAGCCATAAAGGAAAGATACCTCTTAAAGAGCGCCAAAAAAATATGCTGAAAAGATGGCGTGCGGCTACAAAGAAATTGAGCGATAAAAAGTACCCCATTAAAGTAAAGAAGCCCCTTGTGAACCAGAGTTTTATAGGAGCGCTGCTTGTTTTGGAATACCTTGAATCACTAGCTTGATAGCCAACACCGCCGGTGGTTCTTAATGCAGCATGCTGAGAATATGTTTCTGGTTCCCAAAAGCGATTTGGACCGGCTTAAAAAAATGTCTGTAGAAACAAATGACATACGTCAAACCGCCATACGGCGTTTAGATGATGAAATTAGCTAAATACTACACAGAAATGATCTTTCAGATGATGAAAAAATTAAGAGCTACACTACCGTGTTACAGAGATACTTGATGCTCAACAAACAGTCCGGTAAAGAAATGTGAACCCTATTTCTGATTACACAGCCGCAACATGATCAACAACGATTAACAAATGACGCCTCAATCAACCCAGATACTAAAGAGATACTCGACAATGTTAATATACGTTATAGAAAAAATGCTGAACTTTTGTTGAACAAACTGTGGTGCTCAGGTGACAAGTTGTACTGGAACTCTAGGGGCAAATTAATTTACAAAGATCAAGCTATACCCAGTTCCAACATCATTGACCTGATTCGCACAGCTACGCAGAGCCACGTTGTGTCTAAAGCGCCTCACGGTTGGGATAGTTTTATGGAAACTATCGCAGAGCTGAGCATTCCGTCAACCGTTATCGGTAATACAAGAACCAGAGAAATTTTCGATAATTTAAAAAGAGGTTCGTCAGCGAACCCTTTAACCCCTAAGGGATGCATGACTTACCGATACGGCATGTTTCCCGAGTCCTTAAGGACCCATGACGTACCGGTATGTCATGAGTTTAAAATAAGATTGCGGCGCCCCGGGGGTTAATTCGAACGGGATGCCGGCTGAAATCATGAAGTCATGTGACCCCCCGTATCGGCAATTGCAGCAAACCGCAGGTCAATTCAGACCTGCGGTTTTCTGCACTTTTAGCCGATTCTGATCCCCACGGTCTCTGACCATGGGAATCAAACTTCAAAATGCCCGAAATAAAAGTTTTATTAACCCCCCTGCACCCCTGAATGATTTATGTGAGCGGGTGGTGCAGGGGGGGTGTTGCAGGCGGTGCGGGATCGCGATCCCCCGCCCGCCTCCCCTTGAATAATCGTTGGGGTCTAGTGGGTATACCAGGGTGTCAGCACATTGCTGACACCCTGGTATAAACGGCTGACATTGGTGATGCGATGTCAGCCTTTTAACACTTTCCATACAGTGGTCCGTAAGGTTAACAGCTCAGGTAGCACCCTCCATCTCCCATCGGGGGGCTGCTGTGCATTTGCAGCCCCCCGATGGGAGAGGGAGAGAGCCCCCAGACAGCCCCCCGAGAGCCCCATCCTTACCCTTCTCCGTCTGCGGAGTTGTGGCTACAACTGAGCAGACGGGGAAGGTTCCCATGGCAACAGGACACCTTCTCAGGCATCCTGCTGTCCATGGTGCTGAACAGATTTATGCTAAAGGCATAGATCTGTTCAGACAAAGTGTAAGTAAAATACAGTACAGTACCCTATATGGTGTACTGTACTGTATTATACAGACATCAGACCCACTGGATCTTCAAGAACAAAAGTGGGACTGGGTCAAAAAAATGTAAAAAAAAAAGTGAAAAAAGTTAAGATAAAAAAAACATTTATCACTGAATAAAACATAAAATACACTGCACATATTAGGTATCGCCGCGTCTGTAACGACCTGATCTATAAAACGGTCATGTTACTTTCCCCGCACGGTGAACGCCATAAAAATAAAAACTATGAGAAAATTTAAATTTTGCCCACCTTACTTCCCAAAAAAGGTAATAAAAGTGATCAAAAAAGTTGCATGTACGCCAAAATAGTACCAATCAAACTGTCATCTCATCCCGCAAAAATCATACCCTACCCAAGATAATCACCCAAAAACTGAAAAAACTATGGCTCTTAGACTATGGAGACACTAAAACATGATTTTTTTTGTTTCAAAAATAAAATCATTGTGTAAAACTTAAATAAATTAAAAAAAGTATACATATTAGGTATCGACACGTCCGTATCGACTGGCTCTATAAAAATATCACATGATCTAACCTGTCAGATGAATTTTGTAAATAACAAAAAAAAAATACGTGCCAAAAAAGCTATTTCTTGTTACCTTGCCGCACAAAAAGTGTAATATAGAGCAACCAAAAATCATATGTACCCTAAACTAGTACCAAAAAAACTGCCACCCTATCCCGTAGTTTCTAAAATGGGGTCACTTTTTTGGAGTTTCTACTCTAGAGGTGCATCAGGGGGGCTTCAAATGGGACATGGTGTAAAAAAAAACAGTCCTGCAAAATCTGCCTTCCAAAAACCGTATGGCATTCCTTTCCTTCTGCGCCCTGCAGTGTGCCCGTACAGCAGTTTACGACCACATATGGGGTGTTTCTGTAAACTACAGAATCAGGGCCATAAATAATGAGTTTTATTTGGCTGTTAACCTTTGCTTTGTAACTGGAAAAAAATATTAAAATGGAAAATCTGCCAAAAAAGTGAAATTTTGAAATTGTATATCTATTTTCCATTAAATCTTGTGCAACACCTAAAGGGTTAACAAAGTTTGTAAAATCAGTTTTGAATACTTTGAGGGTTGTAGTTTCTTAGATGGGGTCACTTTTATGGAGTTTCTACTCTAGGGGTGCATCAGGGGGGCTTCAAATGGGACATGGTGTCAAAAAACCAGTCCAGCAAAATCTGGCTTCCAAAAACCATACGGCGCACCTTTCCCTCTACGCCCCGCTGTGTGGCTGTACAGTAGTTTACGGCCACATATGGGGTGTTTCTGTAAACGGCAGAGTCAGGGCAATAAAGATACAGTCTTGTTTGGCTGTTAACCCTTGCTTTGTTAAAACGGAAAAAAATGGGTTAAAATGGAAAATTAGGCAAAAAAATGAAATTCTCAAATTTCATCCCCATTTGCCAATAACTCTTGTGCAACACCTAAAGGGTTAACGAAGTTTGTAAAATCTGTTTTGAATACCTTGAGGGGTGTAGTTTATAGAATGGGGCCATTTTTGGATGGTTTCTATCATGTAAGCCTTACTAAGTGACTTCAGACCTGTAGTGGTCCCTAAAAATTGGGTTTTTGTAAATTTATGAAAAATTTCAAGATTTGCTTTTAAACTTCTAAGCCTTGTAACATCCCCAGAAAATAAAATATAATTCCCAAAATAAGTCAAACATGAAGTAGACATATGGGGAATGTAAAGTAATCACAATTTTTGAGGGTAGTACTATGTATTACAGAAGTAGAGAAACTGAAACTTTGAAATTTGCAAATTTTTCCAATTTTTTATTTTTTTTACTTCATTTTACCAGTGTCATGAAGTACAATATGTGACAAAAAAAACAATCTCGGAATGGCCTGGATAAGTCAAAGTGTTTTAAAGTTATCAGCACTTAAAGGGACACTGGTCAGATTTGCAAAAAATTGCCAAGTCCTTAGGGTGAAATAGGGCTGAGTCCTTAAGGGGTTAATGCTCCTCGTACTTCTTTTAGGCAGCCGTTGTTTGTAACAGCGCCAATAACACGGGGGACTTTATTACCTAAAAAGAGATTGTCTCCTTTGTCACAGATGTATATAAAATGTATTTCAATGTAACGCATTATAATGTTTTTGTTTTACATAACAAAAATCTTTGAATGTATATAAAATGTGTTTGTACGCAACGTCTTGTAATGTTTTTATTCGTTTTACATAAACCTTTTTAAAATAAAATGTAGTCCGCTTTTTTCTTTTTACAATAAATCCACGATCTTGATTAGTTAAAATTGCATAAACGGTTGGGGTTGCATTGATTAATAGACACTGCTTAAAAACGTTGCTAAAATGACGGGTATTGCCGCAATATTGAGAAAACAGTACTACACGCCGAAAGCTGGCGGCTCTTATGGCCCTTATTCAGAGAGGTACGATAATTTGGAATAAGAGAAGAAGCTGTAAAAAATTGGTTGCGCAACGAGGATACTTACAATCTGTACATTTAGAAGAAACAAAGTTATGGTTTGTGATATAGATGATCAATGGCAGGCCGATCTTGTGTCAATGATAGATTTTGCTAAAGAAAATAACGGTGTAGAATACTTGTTGACAATATTCTTTTGAAATACGCTTGGGTATCCGGACTTACCAATAAATCTGGGGCGACAGTGTGGGCGGCTTTTGAGCACATATTTAAGCTAAGCGGCCGGACCCCTAGGAAACTACAGACTGATCGGGGTCGTGAGTTTATAAACAAGCCTATGAGACGGCTTTGTGACGACTATAAAATACATATTTTTTTACTTCAAACGCAGTTAAGGCGTCGTTAGTTGAGCGTTTTAATAGAACTCTGAAAACAAGAATGTGGTGTTATCTTAGAGAACAAAACACGTACAGATACATCGGCAAGTTACAAGACCTAGTGTATATTTATAATCACGTGTTTCACAGAACCATAAGGTGTCGACCCATTGATGTGACGAAAGAGAACTCTTTAACCATTTGGAGAAATATCTACGGACATTACACCGCTATTAAAAAATATAAACCGTTATTAAAAATAGGCGATCTTGTCAGAATTGTTCGCTTTAAGGGAACGTTCACGAAGCGGTATGATCAAACCTATACAGACGAGATATTTACCATTTACGCTGTAAACACTAGGGTACTCAGACCCCTTTATAAGTTGAAAGATCTGGATGATGAGCTCATTGAAGGCTCGTTCTACCCTGAAGAGGTCCAAAAAGTACCCCTCGATAACATACGCCTTTATCGGATAGAAAAAAATCGTAAAAAGAAGGTTAGGGGAGAAACGTTGTATTTGGTAAAGTGGGTCGGATACCCCAAAAAGTTTAACTCTTGGGTGTCTGAAAAACAGTCTATGAGCGTGTAAACTATGGAAGACGGATCGTTTTTTATCACGCTGCCCTGCAACGCCTCCACCAAACTTTACCCCGAAAATACCATTGCCGATTACACCACGAAATTAGCAAAATTTATCTTCGAGGCCCTTATGAAGTGGCTTTAGTGGAGATTCAGTACCCCCATACCTGGGAAACCTTCGGTCCCGGAAATGGCATATTCTACATCGCGCGTCGGGACAAACCGGTCAGAGATTATTTTGTTAAATCTGGTTATTACCCTAATATGCACTAACTGATCAAAGCAATTAATAACAAACTTACCGCCTGATCAATTTAAGATACGGTTAAGATACGACGATATTGACAGAACCGTTTATGTAACGAAATCGCGCTTATACGCGTTCATGCCTTGTGAAAGGTTGGGCAATATATTCGGCCTTTAGGGTTATTCGCTCGATCAAGAATGTAGACTCTGAGCACATCGTTTTGTGCTACGACGACTCTGGTTTACCTGTTTTAGAGCACATCGTGGACGCTGATTTAGCTTCAACAAAAGATAATGATTCTTTACCTATAAAGAGAAAAATTAATCCGATATTAAAATGTTTGTACCGACATCATTCAACATTAACTTGTCGGCAATAGTTACGTTCAGCTTTTAAGAACTGTGGAATTAAGCGGTAAAAATACCGAAATAGTCACGCCAAAGTATAACAGATTGGACTATATACCTATCTGCAAGCGACACTTTGATACCATTACAATATCGATACTCATGGATCAAGCTAAACCTGTTAAATTCAAATACGTTAAAACTATTGTACGATTACTCTTTAGACCTCACAGGTTTATTTTGTGGTTTGTTCTGATGAGTCGTAGAACTTGTAAAACCGCACGTAAAAATGGCCGCTAGGAATATAGCTAAAGATGTTGTCTCTACGGTGTCGTCTGCCTTTATTGATCGAATAAATAGGCCTGCGCAAATGCAGGAAGGCTCCGGCGTTGTGCAATTTCACAAGAAAACGCAGAAAATAAAGTGAGTTTGCGACGCCATGGTCCTGTCACATTTTAAGAATAAAGTATCTCCACCTAAGAGATGTCATCGCCAGAAAACAAGAAGTCGTTCACTGGGCGACATCTTCTAATCAAACGCTATGGCTTTTGTACATAACGCATCAGCCGAGTACGCCAAATCAGAGCTGGATATCTTTCAAATACTGCCTACGCAAGCAAGTATTGAAAAATCGCTTTATGTAGAGGTGCAGCCGATCACCGCAATTGCCGACAACGTGCCTTTGGAATTCTTCTTCTCGGGCAGCGGTGAATATTATTACGACCTAAATAACACTCTGTTACACGTCGTTTGCATAATCGTTAGACCCGATAACACAGCCATACCCGACAGCTCCCGCGTAGCCCTTATTAACTACCCTATCGCAAGCCTCTTTAACCAATTGGACATAACGCTCGACGACACATTGATTTCAAGAAGCGACAACCTTTATATGTATATAGAGGCCCTAATAAATTATAATTCTCAAACTTTAGCGGCCCAATTTACTGCCAGCTTATTCTATGAAGACAAAGCTGGCCATCATGATGACCAGGCTCTCGACGGTCATAATGCCGGCTTAGCCAAGAAGGCGCACTATAACGTGTGCTCTAGAAGTGTGGAATTAATGGGACCCATTTACGCCGATATATTTAATCAACCAAAGTTAATTCTGAACAGATTAGATCTAAAGATAAAATTGACTAGAAACAAAGACACCTTCTGCCTTATGTCCGTCGAGGTGCCCCATTTTATAGTCCAAATACAGCAAGCTTCCCTGTTTATCAAAAGAGTACAAGTATCGCCCGCTGTGAGATTCCGGCACAGTCGCGCTCTGTTAACCGCTAACGCAAAGTATTCAGTCGATCGCGTGCTGCTTAAAGTGTATAGTATACCCGCTGGTACTCACATATCTAACCATGAGAATCTTTTTCTGGGGAACATACCGAGAACAGTAATACTAACGCTTGTGGACAACGAGTCATTTTCAGGTCATTACCAAATAAATCCTTTGTGCTTCAACCAATATAATGTGAATTATGCGTTCTTAGGCCTCATGCACACGACCGTTTTCAGTTTTTTTCGTGGAAAAATTGGAAAATGCAGTTTTGCAGCTGCATCCGTGATCCGTGTTTCCTGTCCGTCAAAAAAATAGGACCTGTCCTATTTTTTTGACGGACAAAGGTTCACGGACCCATTCAAGTCAATGGGTCCGTGAAAATACACGGATGCACACAAGATTGGCATCAGCGTCCGTGGTCTGTGGCCGTAGGCTACTTTCACACAGACGGATCCGCAGATCCATCTGCATAAAAGCTTTTTCAGAGCTGAGTTTTCACTTCGTGAAAATTCAGATCCGACAGTATATTCTAACACAGAGGAGTTCCCATAGTGATGGGGACGCTTCTAGTTAGAATATACTTTGAACTGTGTACATGACTGCCCCATGCTGCCTGGCAGCACCCAATCTCTTACAGGGGGCTGTAATCCGCACAATTAAACCCTCAGGTGCGTATCATAGCCCCCTGTAAGAGATAATGTGCTGCCAGGCAGGAGGGGGCAGACCCCCCTCCATCCCCAGTTTTAAATTCATTGGCGGCCAGTGGGCCCCCCCTTCCTCCCCTGTAGTTAACACATTGGTGGCCAGTGCGGCCGGCCGGCCCCCCCTCCCTCCCCTGTAGTACTGTAGATTCATTGGTGGCCAGTGGGCCCCCCCTCCTAATTAAAATATCCCCCCTATCATTGGTGGCAGCGGAGAGTATCGATCGGAGTCCCAGTTTAATCGCTACTGTTACTTAGCAATTTTTAGAAGCATTATACTTACCTGCGAGCTGCGATTTCTGTGTCCAGCCAGGCGCTCCTCCTACTGGTAAGTGACAGGTCTGTGCTATAAGCAATGCGCCGCACAGACCTTTCACTTACCAGTAGGAGGAGCGCCTGGCCGGTCACAGACGTTGCAGCCCGCAGGTAAGTATAATGCTTCTAAAAATTGCTAAGTAACCATGGCCACCAGGACTGCAGTAGCGTCCTGGTTGCCATGGTTACCAATCAGAGCCCCAGCGATTAAACTGGGACTCCGATCGGTACTCTCCGCTGCCACCAATGATAGGGGGGAGATTTTAATTAGGAGAGGGGGCCCACTGGCCACCAATGAATCTACAGTACTACAGGGGAGGGAGGGGGGCCGGCCGCACTGGCCACCAATGTGTTAACTACAGGGGAGGGAGGGTGGGCCGGCCACACTGGCCCCCAATGTGTTAAATACAGGGGGCGGGAGGGGGGTCTTCTGCCTGGCAGCACCTGCCAGGCAGCAGGGGGCAGTCATGTACACAGTTATTTTAGTATATTCTAACCTGAAGCGTCCCCATCACCATGGGAACGCCTCTGTGTTAAAATATACTGTCGGATCTGAGTTTCACAATCTAACTCAAATCCGATGGTATATTCTAACATAGAGGCGTTCCCATGGTGATGGGGATGCGTCAAATTAAAATATACCATCGGATTGGAGAAAACTCTCATCCGATGGTATAAAAGGGACTCCTGACTTTACAATGAAAATCAATGGGGGACGGATCCGTTTGCAATTGCACCATATTGTGTCAACGTCAAACGGATCCGTCCCGATTGACTTGCATTGTAATTCAGGATGGATCCGTTTGACTCCGCACGGCCAGGCGGACACCAATACGATCACGGTCACGGTTCACGGAACTACGGACCCCGTTTTTGCGGACCTTAAAAAAAATACGGTCATGTGCATGAGGCCTTATATTTGGATGGGCAACAGATACCCGCAAAACCGTTTCAACTTAATTTCCAAGACGAATTAGCAGCTCGAGAATATATGTCGCTCATGCATATTTCGGGAAAGCATAAGGCTGACAACGCTTTATCCATGGACCGGTCCGAATTTTTGAACGGCTACACATTGTTCGCTTTTGATTTATCGCCGGATCAAGAACCCGGCGGTCATTTCTCGCTAGTAAGATTTGCTGAGCCGGTTGTAAACACTATTAACATGATTGTGTATCAAGTTCATGAAAACATTATTGAAATAAATAATAGAAGGGAAGTTTTATATGATGTTCAATAAAAATGAATAATTATGAAATTACATGTGCTATTAAAACCGACTTTCACACCCGTCGCATATTTAAAGGTGTATTTCCGTGCGATTAATTACCTAATAATAAATTAATCGACCGCCCGGTGACCTACATTGTAAATAAGGACAATTCGGGGATGACACTGGATTTTAATTATATTACAGCCTGACAACGTTTCTATATTTTTTGATAGTTATGGATTATCGCCATCGAGTGAGCTATTTCCTGCTAAATTTATAAAATTTGTATACACAATTTGAAGACTATAAGGTATCAAAACCCAAATCCAGGATGTCGCTAGTTTGGTCTGCGGCCATTACTGCATCTATATCTTACATTATATAGCTAAAGGAATACCTTTTGAAAGTGTATTAAAAATGTTTACGAGTGATTTTAAAAAAAATGATCGTGTTGTGCGCTCCTTTGTAGCGAAGCGCATGAAACAATTAAGTATTTGCTGTTGTAGTTACACACAAACTTGTCGGTCCCTAAGTGGTTGTTAAAAATGTAAGTTGACGTGTTGTAAATAAAGAAATATTAATAAAACTTTTAAAAATTATTAAAAATTTTGTCATCCTTGATTTTTTTATCGTTGCTATTATAAATTAAAAAAGACGCCCGGCTGTGTAGTATACGTCCTTTGGACATGTCTATTCATGCCAATATATAAAAGGCATATCAAAATGATATCAAATCACATAATGATATAAAAGTGGTATAAAACCGTATCAAAATGTTATAAATGGGATATAAAGTGTTAATAAAAGCTTGTCATTTGATAAGGACGTATAAAGTGATATAAAAAGCTTATCATTTGATATAAAATTTATATTAAACCATATAACATAATAGGAAAATCATATCAAAGTGGGAGGCATTTAGGCGTGGTTTGGGGCGGCGAGGGGAGGGAAATGGGTGGAACTGGGTGGTGTTAGGGTGTTTCTGCAAGGGGTTATGGTGTGAAAAAGGGGCGTGGCATCTGTCACTTTCAGTTTGACGAGACATGTCCCACTATACTACTTACAGCCTGGCATCGACGCGCTGTACACTCCGCTCCACCATCCCTATCTGTGAATTATATACAAACCGGATTCCAAAAAAGTTAAGACACTATACAAATCGTGAATAAAAACTGAATGCAATGATGTGGAGGTGCCAACTTCTAATATTTTATTCAGAATAGAACATAAATCACGGAACAAAAGTTTAAACTGAGAAAATGTACCATTTTAAGGGAAAAATATGTTGAATCAGAATTTCATGGTGTCAACAAATCCCAAAAAAGTTGGGACAAGGCCATTTTCACCACTGTGTGGCATCTCCCCTTCTTCTTACAACACTCAACAGACGTCTGGGGACCGAGGAGACCAGTTTCTCAAGTTTAGAAATAGCAATGCTCTCCCATTCTTGTCTAATACAGGCCTCTAACTGTTCAATCGTCTTAAGCCTTCTTTGTTGCACCTTCTTCTTTATGATGCGCCAAATGTTCTCTATAGGTGAAATATCTGGACTGCAGACTGGCTATTTCAGTACTTGGATCCTTCTCCTACGCAGCCATGATGTTGTGATGCAGAATGTGGTCTGGCATTATCTTGTTGAAAAAAGCAGGGTCTTCCCTGAAAGAGATGACGTCTGGATGGGAGCATATGTTGTTCTAGAACCTGAATATATTTTTCTGCATTGATGGTGCCTTTCCAGACATGCAAGCTGCCCATGCCACACGCACTCATGCAACCCCATACCATCAGAGATGCAGGCTTCTGAACTGAGCGTTGATAACAACTTGGGTTGTCCTTGTCCTCTTTGGTCCGGATGACATGGCGTCCCAGATTTCCAAAAAGAACTTCAAATCGTGACTCGTCTGACCACAGAACAGTCTTCCATTTTGCCACACTCCATTTTAAATGATCCCTGGCCCAGTGAAAACGCCTGAGCTTGTGTATCTTGCTTA
Organism: Bufo gargarizans; assembly: GCF_014858855.1. Lineage (NCBI taxonomy): Eukaryota > Metazoa > Chordata > Amphibia > Anura > Bufonidae > Bufo > Bufo gargarizans. Next base: position 99,229,830 of record NC_058086.1, on the reverse strand, counting down.
GAAATGGCTTCTTCTTTGCACTGTAGAGTTTCAGCTGGCAACGGCGGATGGCACGGTGGATTGTGTTCACTGACAATGGTTTCTGGAAGTATTCCTGAGCCCATTCTGTGATTTCCTTTACAGTAGTATTCCTGTTTGTGTCGTTTAAGGGCCCGGAGATCACGGGCATCCAGTATGGTTTTACGGCCTTGACCCTTACGCACAGAGATTGTTCCAGGGTCTCTGAATCTTTGGATGAAGTTATGCACAGTTGATGATGATAGATGCAAAGTCTGTGCAATTTTCGCAGGGTAACACCTTTCTGATATTGCTCCACTATCTTTCTGCACAACATTGTGGGAATTGGTGATCCTCTACCCATCTTGGCTTCTGAGAGACACTGCCACTCGGAGAAGCTCTTTTTATACCCAATCATGTTGCCAATTGACCTAATTAGTGTTAATTGGTCTTCCATCTCTTCCTTATGCTCAAATTTACTTTTTCCAGCCTCTTATTGCTACTTGTCCCAACTTTTTTGGGATTTGTTGACACCGTGAAAATTTGAATCAACGTATTTTTCCTTTAAAATGATACATTTACTCGGAATAAACGTTTGATCTGTCATCTACGTTCTATTACAAATAAAATATTGACATTTGCCATCTCCACATCATTGCATTCAGTTTTTATTCACAATTTGTTTAGTGTCCCAACTTTTTTGGAATCCGGTTTGTAAATCCAAAAACTTCTAGTTCCGAATTCAGACCGTGTGGTATAAGGGACCCAAATTCAAAAATCTTCCTCAATTCATACCTGGAGATTTTGGATATAAAATCTTCCCCTCTCCAATCTTTCTTAACTGAATGGCTCTAACTTTCAACCCCATTGGATTACTAGCTTGAGACATTTTAAAATTATATGATAGAGAATGGTTTAGAGAATGTTTATCGTATCCTGTTTTTATGTTGTTGATGTGTTTGAATTTTTAGAGGTCTTCCTGTACAGCCAATGTATTGTTTGGAACATGGACATTCAATAATAAATATAGCCGCTTTTGTATCGCATGTTAAGATTGCTTTTATTTCCCAATTAAAACTATTTGCTGTAAATTTAACTTCCTTTGTTTTTTTGGGGGTATTTTGTAGCTATGCAATTTAAACAGGTTCCACATCTGTAGAAGACAGTTTTAGTCATCCAGGGTGTACTAATATAGTTGAGTGTTGTTTTAGGATAGTTGGAGCTACCTGACGTGCCAAATTGGGCTCTTTTGTTAATACAATTGGGGGTTGATTAGGTAATATTGTGCCCAAAATGTCTTCTTTTAACAGATGCCAGTGTTTGTTGATTACTTTTTTATGGTTTTATACTCTGTATTAAATAGTATAACTATTTTAGAAATTTCTATAGTATTATTATCTATATGGGTTTTTTCTTGAAAGAAGGTCGTTCTGTCCATATTTCTGACCTTATTTAGAGATTCTTCTAACAGTTCTATAGGATATTTCTTATCTAAAAACTGTAATTTCATAGAAACAAAGAGTGAGGTCGGCAGATAAGAACCATTTGTCCCATCTAGTCTGCCCAATATACTGAATACTATGAATAGCCCTTGGCCCTATCTTTTATGAAGGATGGCCTTATGCCTATCCCATGCATGCTTAAACTTCTTCACTGTATTTGCAGCTACCACTTCTCCGGGAAGGCTATTCCATGCATCCACTACTCTCTCAGTAAAGTAATACTTCCCGATATTACTTTTAAACCTTTGCCCCTCTAATTTAAAACTATGTCCTCTTGTAGCAGTTTTTCTTTTAAATATTCTCTCCTCTTTTACCTTGGTGATTCCCTTTATGTATTTAAAAGTTTCTATCATATCCCCTCTGTCTCGTCTTTCTTCCAAGCTATACATGTTAAGGTCCTTTAATCTTTCCTGGTAAGTTTTATCCTGCAATCCATGTACTAGTTTAGTAGCTCTTCTCTGAACTCTCTCCAAAGTATCAATATCCTTCTGGAGATATGGTTTCCAGTACAGAGCACAATACTCCAATTGATGTCTCACTAGTGCTCTTTAGAGCGGCATGAGCACCTCCCTCTTTCTACTGGTAATGCCTCTCCCTATACACCCAAGCATTCTGTTAGCATTTCCTGCTGCTCTATGACATTGTCTGCCTACCTTTAAGTATTCTGAAATAATGACCCCTAAATCCCTTTCCTCAGATACTGAGGTTAGGACTGTATCACTGATTTTATATTCTACTCTTGGGTTTTTACGCCCCAGGTGCATTATCTTGCACTTATCAACTTTACATTTTAGTTGCCAGATTTTTGACCATTCCTCCTAAATCCTTTTCCATTTGGTGTATCCCTCCAGGAACATCAACCCTGTTACAAATCTTTGAGTCATCAGCAAAAAGACACACCTTACCATCGAGGCCTTCTGCAATTCCGCTGATAAAAAAGATATTAAACAATATGGGTCCTAGAACAGATCCGTGAGGTACCCCACTGGCAACAGACCATGGTCTGAATATGCTCCATTGACTACAACCCTCTGTTGTCTGTCCCTCAACAACTCCCTAAACCATTCAACAATATGGGAGTCCAAGCCCAAAGACTCTAATTTATTGATTAGCCTTCTATGTGGGACAGTATCAAAAGCCTTACTAAAGTCTAGATAAGCGATGTCTACTGCACCTCCACCATCTATTAGTTTAGTTACCCAATCAAAAAAATAAGATTATTTTGACATGATCTCCCTGAAGTAAACCCATGCTGTTTTTCATCTTTCAGTCCATGGGATTTTAGATGTTCCACAATCCTCTCCTTAAGTATGGTTTCCATTAATATCACCACTATTGATGTCTGGCTTACTGGCCTATAGTTGCCCGATTTCTCCCTACTACCTTTCTTGTGAATGGGCACAACATTTGCTAATTTCCAATCTTCTGGGACAACTCCTGTTACCAGTGATTGGTTAAATAAATCTGTTAATGGTTTTGCTAGTTCACCGCTAAGCTCTTTTAATAGTTTTGGGTGTATCCTATCAGGCCCCTGTGACTTATTTGCATTAATATTATACAGCTGACTTAGAACCTCTTCCTCTGTAAAGACACATGCATCAAAAGATTCATTAGTCTTCATTCCTAACTGAGGTCCTTTTCCTTCATTTTCCTTTGTAAAAACTGAACAGAATTATTCATTGAGGCAGTCGGCTACTTCTTTATATTCTTCCATATACCTTCCTTCTTTTGTTATTAATTTGTTAATTCCTTGTTTTTGTTTCCTTTTTAATTGATATATCTGAAGAATGTCTTATCGCCTTTTTTGACTGACTGAGCTAATTTCTCTTCTGCCTGTGCTTTGGAAGCTATTATAACTTGTTTGGCCTCTCTCTGCCTAATCTTATAAATTTGCCTGTCATCCTGTTTTTTTTTTATAATTACTAAATGCTATCTTTTTGTTTTTAATGATTTTGGCCACTTCTGCTGAGTACCACAGTGGTCTCTTCCTTTACTTCCTTTACTGACAAGCCTAATGCAATTATCTGTTGCCTTCAATAGTGCCACTTTTAAGTAGTCCCATTTCTCCTGGACTCCATTCAAACTGTTCCAATCTGATAGGGTCTCATATACCACTAATCTAATTTTTTGAAAAGTCAGTTTTTCTAAAATCTAAAACTTTTGTTTTTGTGTGGTGTCACTCAGTCACTGTACTTATAGTAAACCACACTGACTGGTGATCACTATATCCCAAGCTTTCCCCTACAGTAATATTAGATACCAAATTCCCATTTGTGAATACTAAATCTAAAATGGTCTCCTTCCGGGTTGCCTCCTCAACTACTTGCTGTAGAGATAATCCCAATAGGGAATTTAGAATATCTGTACTCCTGGCAGAACTAGCTATTTTGGTTTTCCAGTTTACATCAGGAAGATTAAAGTCTCCCATAATGATAACTTCCCCTTTCAATGTAATTTTAGCTATTTCCTCAACTAGTAGATCATCTAATTATTTGACTTGGCTAGGTGGTCTATATACCTTATGATTATCAAGCTGCAGCTTAACCCAAACTGACTCTAAATTAGTCTCGCCAATTTGTAATAAATTAGATTTTATGCTATTTTTCACATACAGGGCCACCCCTCCCTCTTTCATGCCTTCTCTGCCTTTCCTATATGGAGAGAACCCTGGTATTGTTATATCCCAGTCATTACTCCCATTGAACCATGTCTCAGTAACAGCCACTAAATCTATATTCTCAGATGCCATTATAGACTCAAGTCCATTGATCTTATTCCCTAAACGGTGAGCATTTGCAGACAAGACTCTGAGCTTGTCATTTATTAACCTCTGTGCTACTGGCATCTTCCGACATTGTTCCAGGGACAGTCGAACTGCTGGATTATCACAGTTTTGCCCCCCTTTCCAAGTTTAAATGTTCCTTAGCAAATACTTGGAACTCTTCACTGAGGACATTTGTTCCCTTGAGAGAAAGTTGCAAACCATCTTTCTTGTTGTGCTTCTAATTCAAACTGTGTTCAAACTGTGTGAGTACAGTTTCTTTTTAAGGGTCTAAAATGGCTCCCCAGTACTCCCAGTAGCTGCCTTGGTAAGTGACAACTCTTTTGTAATATAAAACTATTTTTAGATACTTATTTTTGGTATGTGCTACAGATGAGAGAATTTCTAACCAACCAACCAAATCTACAAATCCCAAAATTTCACCTCATTGGTACTGATTTGTGGTAGGAATTTAAGGTTCAAGTCATTGTGATTCACTTCCTCTATGAATTCTAACAATTTAGATTGTGATTTGTCCCAAATTAACAAAAGATTGTCTATGTTACAACGCAAGAGCACCAAGCCCGTCTTGGAGTGATGTGGTCTTGTTCCCAAGCTGCCATAAAAAGATTGGCATAACTGGGGGCGAACCTCGTTTTCATGGTGGTCCCAACTAACTGTAAATAGAATTCAGAATCAAAAGAAAACTAATTATGACATAACACAAAATTAATTCCATCCAAAATGAACTGTATTTGTTCTGATTTTAACTTATTAGTTTGTGTCAGAATTTTATGAATTGCCTGAATGCCTTGTTTAATACTAGTATACAATGAGCTGACATCCATTATAGCTAGGATCTAATGGGGTTGGCTAATTGTTCCCTCTATAATTTTAATAAATGATGTAGCATCTTTTAAGTGAGAGAGAGTTTTTCCAATATATGGTTGCAGAAACCTATCCAGGTATTGGAAAAGATTGGAAGTTAATGGCCATATGCCAGAAACAATAGGCCTTCCTGGTGGGTCAATCAAGCACTAGTTCCACAATTGCAGTGAGTCAACCATGTTCACAATCCAACATATGGATTCATCACAACTACAGCTCAAATGCATCCACTGATCACAGAAGCACACAATAAAACACAAATAGTAACACAGCAATCACTCACACAAATAGCCAACCTTTCCAGAAAAAAAGAGAACACGAAGAGGAGGATCTAAACAAAGGCCCTAAACACAAAGGAAAAAGTAGGTGATAATATTATAAATCTTAGCTCATCGATTCTAAGCACAAATCAGAAAATTCTGCTCAGCAAAGGACTGAAATTTGCACCTAGCAAATCATTTAGACAAATTCAGCACATATATAGGTATCGAGAAATATATTAGAAAGTTATGCTGTAAAAAATACTTTAAGAAAAATCCTATACGACATTCCAGCCCGTTAATCTCTAATTATGATCATGTTAATGTAAAGCTTAAAGGATAACTTTCATATATTTTTATTTATTTGCTAGTTTATTAGAGCTAGGCATGTATACCTGAGTTAGTCTGTCAACGATTGCCAAGAGATCTGTAATTACCTTATAATAACAGCTTTCATTAATGTCTCCTGTCTCTTTCCACTGCTCCCTTAAAAGACTGTTGCTATGGCTGCTGCAGAGTGTAACATATGCTAAAATTGTTTTTTTTAATGAAAATATGACAGTTATGCTTTAACCACCTCAGCTCCCCTAGCTTAAAGACCCTTTATGACCAGACCACTTTTTACAATTCTGCACTACACTGCTTTCACCGTTTATTGCTCGGTCATGCAACTTACCACCCAAATGAATTTGACCTCCTTTTCTTCTCACTAATAGAGCTTTCATTTGGTGGTATTTCATTGCTGCTGACATTTTTACTTTTTTTGTTATTAATCAAAATTTAACGAAATTTTTGCAACAGAAATGACATTTTTCACTTTCAGTTGCAAAATTGAAAAAAATAAAACACATCCATAAATACATTTTTCACTAAATTTATTGTTCTACATGTCTTTGATAAAAAAAAATGTTTGGGTAAAAAAAAAATGGTTTGGGTAAAAGTTATAACGTTTACAAACTATGGTACAAAAATGTGAATTTCAGCTCTGACTTTCTGAGCATCTGTCATGTTTCCTGAGGTTCTACAATGCCCAGACAGTAGAAAAGTAGACACCCTAAGGTATTCGCTGATGGACATAGTGAGTTCATAGAACTTTTTATTTTTTGTCACAAGTTAGCGGAAAATTATGATTTTTTTTTTCCTTACAAAGTCTTATACTCTACTAACTTGTGACAAAAAATAAAAACTTCCATGAACTCACTATGCCCATCATGAAATACCTTGGGGTGTCTTCTTTCCAAAATGGGGTCACTTGTGGGGTAGTTATACTGCCCTGGCATTTTAGGGGCCCAAATGCGTGCAAAGTAGTTTGAAATCAAAAGGTGTAAAAAATGGCCTGTGAAATCCGAAAGGTGCTCTTTGGAATGTGGGCCCCTTTGCCTACCTAGGCTGCAAAAAAATTTCACACATCTGGTATCGCCGTACTCAGAAGAAGTTGGGCAATGTGTTTTGGGGTGTCTTTTTACTAGTGATGAGCGGCAGGGGTCATATTCGAATTCACAATATTTCGCGAATATTTTTTAGAATATTCGTCGTGTAATATGCGAATTTTCGTAATTCGAATTTTCGGATTCAAATTTTTATTGCGAATTTTTCAACTTACAACTATTAGACAAAGAAGATTATAGCACTATATTGGCTAAATTGCTCTATATTAGATTTTTTGAATATTCGCTATATTGCTATAACAGTTTTTTCGAATATTCGTAATATATAGCAATATAGCGAATATTCGAAAAAAGAATATAGAGCAATTTAGCTAATATAGTGCTATAATCTTTTTTTTTATAGTTGTAATTTTTTTCCAATCTGAACTTCAGATGAGAAAAAAATTACAACTATTAGACAAAGAAGATTATAGCACTATATTAGCTAAATATCTCTATATTTGTTTTTTTTAATATCGCTATATTGCTATAACTTTGTTTTTTCAAATATTTGTAATATTCTAAAACAAGAATATATAGCAATATAGCGAATATTCCCAAAAAAACGAATATAGAGCAATTTAGCTAATATAGTGCTATAATCTTCTTTTTCTAAAAGTTGAAAAATTTGCAATAAAAATTCGAATCCGAAAATTTGCATATTACACAATCATTACCTTGCCTTCTTATTGGCCCACAAGCTAGAAGCAGGAAGGGATCATGTGTACTAATAAAAAAAAAATAAAAAAAAATCTGAAAAAAATCGAATATTCGAAATTAAGATTATATATAACTATATTCGAAATATTCGCGAATTTTCGAAGTACCTATATTCGCGATAAAAATTCGAAATTCGAATATTCGTGATCAACACTACTTTTTACATATACCTATGCTGGGTGAGAGAAATATCTCGGCAAAAGACAACTTTTCCCATTTTTTTTATACATAGTTGGCATTTGACCAAGATATTTATCTCACCCAGCATGGGTATATGTAAAATGACACCCTAAAACACATTCCCCAACTTCTCCTGAGTACAGCGATACCACATGTGTGAGACTTTTTTGCAGCCTAGATGCGCAAAGGGGCCCAAATTCCTTTTAGGAGGGCATTTTTAGACATTTGGATCCCAGACTTCTTCTCACGCTTTAGGGCCCCTAAAAAGCCAGGGCAGTATAAATACTCCACATGTGACCCCATTTTGTAAAGAAGACACCCCAAGATATTCAATGAGGGGCATGCTGAGTTCATAGAAAAAGTTTTTCTGGCACAAGTTAGCGGAAATTGATATCTTTCAGGGACTCAATATGCCCCTCAGAGAAGACCTTGAGGTGTCTTCTTTCCAAAGTGGGGTCATTTGTGGGGTGTTTGTACTGCCCTGGCATTTGAGGGTCTCTGCAATCATTACCTGTATGGCCAGCCTTAGGAGTTTCTGCTATTTTCCTTATATTGAGCATACGGGTAAAAAAGCCTCTGGGCTGAAAGAAAAAATGAACGGCACAGATTTCTTCATTCGCATCGATCAATGTGGATGAAAAAATCTCTGCCCCCCCCCAAAAAAGGAGGGGAAAGGCATCTGCCAGGACATAGGAGCTCCGCCCAACATCCATACCCACTTAGCTCGTATGCCCTGGCAAACCCGATTTCTCCATTCACATGAATCGATGTGGATGAATAAATCATTGCCGGGATTTATTTTATTTTTTTATATATACAAAGTGTTTGCCAAAGCATATGAACACCGCCGCTTCCTCAGCTCATACGCCTCGGCAAACGTATCTTTTACTACAGAGGAGAAATCTCGTCTTGCAGCACCGCATACACCGACTTTTGTGCATTCTGACAGCAGCGCAATGCTTCTGTCAGAATGCACATCAGTGCTGCAGCTAGTCAATCGGTTGGTCCACCTGGAAGGTAAAAAAAATAAAAAAAACGGCCCGCAACGCAATAACTTTATTAACTTTATAATAACTTTTGAACAGAACATAAAAACTTTATTTAACTTTTTGAACATAACGTTTACTTTTTTGCTTACTGGTGATTTTTTTTATATATATTTTTTTTTACCTCTTTTTTTACCTATATTTTATAGGACAAACCTCTCCTTCCCCATGGGACAATGTGCAAAGCGCAAATCGCCCAAAGATGTGGCGAAGTACATTATGCACTTTGTCCCAGGTGAAAGGAGAGGTTTTGCAGCAGCTCTGTGTGAATGGGCCCTGATAGCCCTGCGTGCCTGTCCTGTGAGATGTGATCCCTATGCTAAGCGTACCTGTGTGTGGTACTTCCGGAAACACTCCCCAAAGCATAAGGCAGGGCGGTCAGGGCAGTCAGGACAGAAATAGCATGTATCATGCATTATTCCACTCCTGCTACAGACACTGCATCTTTTTCGGGGTGACGGTTGGGTTGAGGTACCGGCAATGACACTGAAATGTCGCTCGTGTAGACGGCTCACTACACTGGTGGATGGGGCCACGGAACCTCCTGGATACAGGAGGTTCTCGATGATCTCTTCCTGAAATTTGAGGAAAGATCCTGTTCTCCCAGCCTTACTGTAGAGAACAAAACTATTATATGCAGCCAATTGAATTAAATATACAGACACCTTCTTATACCAGCGTCTGGTGATGATCTCTTCCTGAAATTTGAGGAAAGATCCTGTTCTCCCAGCCTTACTGTAGAGAACAAAACTATTATATGCAGCCAATTGAATTAAATATACAGACACCTTCTTATACCAGCGTCTGGTGCGGCGGGAAACTAAATACGGAGCCAACATCTGGTCCACCCCTCCCATCAGCAAATTATAGTCGTGGACACAGAGGGGCTTTTCAATGACACTGGTTGCTCGTTAAATTTGTATTGTCGTGTCTGCGTAAATGGAGGAGAGCATGTAAACGTCACGCTTGTCTCTCCATTTCACTGCGAGCAGTTCTTCATTACACAAGGCAGCCCCCTCTCCCCCCTTGCAAGACGGGTGGTAACGAGCCGTTGGGGGAAGCCTGTGCGACTAAGTCGCGCAGTGCCACAGCAGCCAATCTGTTCTAGTAACAAATGCCTGAAGAGGGGCACACTTGTGTAGAAATTGTCCACATAAAGATGGTATCCCTTGCCAAATAAGGGTGACACCAAGTCCCAGACTGTCTTCCCACTGCTCCCCAGGTAGTCGGGGCAACCGACCGGCTCCAGGGTCTGATCTTTGCCCTCATAGATCCGAAATTTGTGGGTACAGCCTGTGGCCCTTTGACAGAGCTTATACAATTTGACCCCATACCGGGCGCGCTTGCTTGGGATGTATTGTTTGAAGCCAAGGCGCCCGGTAACATGTATACGGGACTCGTCTACGCAGATGTTTTGCTCAGGGGTATGCAAATCTGAAAATTTCTGGTTGAAGTGGTCTATGAGGGGCCGAATTTTGTGGAGCCGGTCAAAAGCTGGGTGACCTCTGGGACGAGAGGTGCTATTGTCACTAAAGTGCAGGAAACGCAGGATGGCCTCAAATCGTGCCCTGGACATGGCAGCAGGGAACATGGGCATGTGATGAATTGGGTTTGTGGACCAATATGACCACAATTCATGCTTTTTGGTTAGACCCATGTTGAGGAGAAGGCCCAGAATTTTTTTTAATTCGGAAACTTGGACTGGTTTCCACCGGAAAGCCTGGGTATAAAAGCTTCCTGGGTTGGCGGATATAAATTGAGTGGCATACCGGTTTGTTTCTGCCACGACTATGTCCAAGAGCTCCGCAGTCAAGAACAGCTCAAAAAATCTTAGGGCCGAACCGATCTGAGATGTCTCAACCCGAACTCCAGACTGGGCAGTGAAAGGGGGAACTAATGATGCGGCTGAAGTTGGGGACTGCCAATCAGGGTTTGCCAGCACGTCAGGGACTCTAGGGGGTCTACGGGCCTGTCTGTGCGGTGGCTGCGACGGGGTAACTATTGCACATGCCACCATACCAGCTTCAACTGCCCTTCTGGTGCTTCGCCACTTCACCATGTTGTACGGCAGTGCTGGTACTAGGTCCAGGATGGGCTGCGCTGCTGGTGTATGCCTCACCGCGTAATCCAACAGTGCCAGCCCCACTCTGCTGCCCTTGAAGCGGATCCTGCGCAACCTGTGGTCTAGCGACACGGGGCCGGGTACGCCTGGTGGTATCCATATTCTGACCCGCTAGATTCGTCAGATGATGGTTCCCATTCCTCATCCGACTGGGTCAGAAGCCTGTAGGCCTCTTCAGAAGAATACCCCTTGTTTGACATTTGGACTACTAAATTTAGGGGGTATTCCCTGAGACTACCCAAGAAAAAAAGCAAGCCTGTCTTACAAATGGGAGGCTAGCGAAGTACCGGAGGCCGCTGCGATTGATAAAAAATATCAAAACTGATTTTTTGATCGCCGCAGCGCTTGTAAAGTGATTGTGCAGTGATCAAAACAAAAAATATTTTTTGTCACTGCGGCGGGGCGGGCGTGGGTGAACGCACGTGTGGGCGACCGATCAGGCCTGATCGGGCAAACACTGCATTTTGGGTGGAGGGCGAGCTAAGGTGACACTAATACTATTTTAGATCTGACTGTGATCAGTTTTGATCACTTACAGATACTATAAAAGTACAAATGCTGATTAGCAATACGCTAATCAGTGACTGCGGTGCGGTGGGATGGGCGCTAACCGATTGCTAACTACCTAACCAAGGGGCCTACTAAACTATCCTAAAACCTAACAGTCAATACCAGGGGGGAAAAAAAGTGACAGTTTACACTGATCACTTTTTTCCCTTTCACTAGGTGATTGACAGGGGTGATCAAGGGGTTAATTGGGGTGATGGGGGGTGATCTGGGGGCTAAGTGTTGTGTCTTGTGTACTCACTGTGAACTGTGCTCCTCTGCTGAGACCAACAGACAAAAAGGACCAGCAGAGGAGAACAGCAGCCATTTAACACTACACATTTAACAGTATTAACTGGCCTGTAATTCATATTTTTTTTAATCATCAGCTTGCCAGCCACGATCATTGGCTGGCAAGCTGATGACGTGACCCCCTCAAACTTTTGCCGGCCCGCGATGCGCATGCACGGGCCGGCTGTGCGCGTCATCTCGCGAGATGACGCATATATGCGTGACTGTGCCTCAGACTGCCGCCTCCGGACCGTGATCCTGCGTTAGGCGGTCCGGAGGCGGTTAAATCAAAAATGTATCCAAGAAAATGGGAATAGAAATGACAGCCTTTCAAGGAGCTGTAGAAGCTTACATTAAAAAACTTTTAATCAATCAGAGTAGAGGGAAAAATGTGAGTGGTGAAGAAATAAAAGCCAGGCAAACCCTTCAAAACAAAACAAGAAATGGACTCAACATGGCAATCACCCACCCTCAAATGAATATCATGCACCATATGAGTCAGACACTTGCGAGAGAGGGGCGGAATCAATAGCAAACACAAATATCCCCTTGTTTAACCACTTCAGCCCCGCTAGGTGAAACCCCCTTCATGACCAGAGCACTTTTTACACTTCGGCACTACACTACTTTCACCGTTTATCGCACGGTCATGCAACTTACCATACAAATGAATTTTACCTCCTTTTCTTCTCACTAATAGAGCTTTCATTTGGTGGTATTTCATTGCTGCTGGCATTTTTACTTTTTTTGTTATTAATCAAAATGTAACGATTTTTTTGCAAAAAAATGACATTTTTCACTTTCAGCTGTAAAATTTTGCAAAAAAAACGACATCCATATATAAATTTTTCGCCAAATTTATTGTTCTACATGTCTTTGATAAAAAAAAATGTTTGGGCAAAAAAAAAATGGTTTGGGTAAAAGTTATAGCATTTACAAACTATGGTACAAAAATGTGAATTTCCGCTTTTTGAAACAGCTCTGACTTTCTGAGCACCTGTCATGATTCCTGAGGTTCTACAATGCCCAAACAGTAGAAAACCCCCACAAATGACCCCATTTCGGAAAGTAGACACCCTAAGGTATTCGCTGATGGGCATAGTGGGTTCATAGAACATTTTATTTTTTGTCACAAGTTAGCGGAAAATGATGATGATTTTATTTTTTTATTTTTTTCTTACAAAGTCTCATATTCCACTAACTTGCGACAAAAAAGAAAAAAATCTAGGAACTCACCATGCCCCTCACAGAATACCTTGGGGTGTCTTCTTTCCAAAATGGGGTCACTTGTGGGGTAGTTATACTGCCCTGGCAATTTAGGGGCCCAAAGTGTGAGAAGAACTTTGCATTAAAAATGTGTAAAAAATGACCGGTGAAATCCAAAAGGTACACTTTGGAATATGTGCCCCTTTGCCCACCTTGGCAGCAAAAAAGTGTGACACATCTGGTATCGCCGTACTCAGGAGAAGTTGGGGAATGTGTTTTGGGGTGTCATTTTACATATACCCATGCTGGGTGAGAAAAATATCTTGGTCAAATGCCAACTTTGTATAAAAAAATGGGAAAAGTTGTCTTTTACCAAGATATTTCTCTCATCCAGCATGGGTATATGTAAAATGACACCCCAAAACACATTCCCCAACTTCTCCTGAGTACGGAGATACCAGATGTGTCACACTTTTTTGCTGCCAAGGTGGGCAAAGGGGCACATATTCCAAAGTGCACCTTTCAGATTTTGCAGGCCATTTTTTACACATTTTGATTGCAAGGTACTTCTCACACATTTGGGCCCCTAAATTGCCAGGGCAGTATAACTACGCCACAAGTGACCCCATTTTGGAAAGAAGACACCCCAAGGTATTCCATGAGGGGCACTGCGAGTTCCTAGAATTTTTTATTTTTTGTCACAAGTTAGCGGAAAATGATGATTTATTTTTTTTCTCTTTTTTCCTTACAAAGTCTCATATTCCACTAACTTGCGACAAAAAATAAAAAATTCTAGGAACTCGCCATGCCCCTCACGGAATACCTTGGGGTGTCTTCTTTCCAAAATGGGGTCACTTGTGGCGTAGTTATACTGCCCTGGCAATTTAGGGGCCCATATGTGTGAGAAGTACTTTGCAATCAAAATCTGTAAAAAAATGACCGGTGAAATCCGAAAGGTGCACTTTGGAATATGTGCCCCTTTGCCCACCTTGGCATCAAAAAAGTGTCACACATCTGGTATCGCCGTACTCAGGAGAAGTTGGGGAATGTGTTTTGGGGTGTCATTTTACACATACCCATGCTGGGTGAGAGAAATATCTTGGCAAAAGACAACTTTTCCCATTTTTTTATACAAAGTTGGCATTTGACCAAGATATTTTTCTCACCCAGCATGGGTATATGGAAAATGACACCCCGAAACACATTCCCCAACTTCTCCTGAGTACGGCGATACCAGATGTGTGACACTTTTTTGCTGCCTAGATGCGCAAAGGGGCCCAAATTCCTTTTAGGAGGGCATTTTTAGACATTTGGATCCCAGACTTCTTCTCACGCTTTAGGGCCCCTAAAAAGCCAGGGCAGTATAAATACCCCACATGTGACCCCACTTTGGAAAGAAGACACCCCAAGGTATCCAATGAGGGGCCTGGCAAGTTCATAGAATTTTTTTTTTTTTTGCATAAGTTAGCGGAAATTGATTATTTTTATTTTTTCTCACAAAGTCTCACTTTCCGCTAACTTAGGACAAAAATTTAAATCTTTCATGGACTCAATATGCCCCTCAGCAAATACCTTGGGGTGTCTTCTTTCCAAAATGGGGTCAGTTGTGGGGTGTTTGTACTGCCCTGGCATTTGAGGGTCTCCGCAATCATTACATGTATGGCCAGCATTAGGAGTTTCTGCTATTCTCCTTATATTGAGCATACAGGTAATGAGATTTTTTTTTCCGTTCAGCCTCTGGGCTGAAAGAAAAAAATGAACGGCACAGATTTCTTCATTCGCATCGATCAATGTGGATGAAAAAATCTCTGCCCAAAAAAAAAAATGGAGGGGAAAGGCATCTGCCAGGACATAGGAGCTCCGCCCTACATCCATACCCACTTAGCTCGTATGCCCTGGCAAACCAGATTTCTCCATTCACATCAATCGATGTGGATGAATAAATCATTGCCGGTATTTTTTTTATTTTTTTTATATATATATATACAAAGTGCTTGCCAAAGCATAGGAACGCCGCCTCCTCCTCAGCTCGTATGCCTCGGCAAACGTATTTGTCACTGCAGAGGAGAAAATCCCGTCTTGCAGCACCGCATACACCGACTTGCGTGTAATCTGACAGTAGCGCAATGCTTCTGTCAGAATGCACATCGGTGCTGCAGCTAGTCAATCGGTTGGTCCACCTGGAAGGTAAAAAAAGAAAAAACCAGGCCGCAACGCAATAATTTTATTAACTTTGCAACAGAACATATAAACTTTAACTTTTTTAACTGACCATTAACGTGTTTGCTTACTGGTGTGTTTTTTTTTTTTTGTTTTTTTACCTTTTATAGAACAAACCTCTCCTTCCCCATGGGTCAATGTGCAAAGCGCAAATCGCCCAAAGATGTGGCGAAGTGCGTTATGCACTTTGTCCCATGTGAAAGGAGACGTTTGCAGCAGCAGTGAGTGAATGGGCCCTAATGGCCCTGTGTGCCTGTCCTGGTGAGATGATCCCTATGCTAATAGTGTACCTGTGAGTGGTACTTCCGGAAACACTCTCCAAAGCATAGGGCAGGGTGGTCCGGACAGTCAGGACAGAAATAGCGGGTGTCACGCCTTATTCCACTCCTGCTACAGACACAACATCTTTTTCGGGGTGACTGTTGGGTTGAGGTACCAGGAACGACATTGGGGAAATGTCGCTCGTGTAGACGGCTAACTACACTGGTGGTTGGGGCCTCGGAACCTCCTGGATACAGGAGGTTCTCGATGATCTCTTCCTGAAATTTGAGGAAGGATCCAGTTCTCCCAGCCTTACTGTAGAGAACAAAACTATTGTACAGAGCCAATTGAATTAAATATACAGACACCTTCTTATACCAGCGTCTGGTGCGTCGGGAAACTAAATACGGAGACAACATCTGGTCATTGAAGTCGACCCCTCCCATGTGGAGGTTATAGTCGTGGACTGAGAGGGGCTTTTCAATGACACGGGTTGCTCGCTCAATTTGGATTGTCGTGTCTGCGTGAATGGAGGAGAGCATGTAAACGTCACGCTTGTCTCTCCATTTCACCTCGAGCAGTTCTTCGTTACACAGTGCGGCCCTCTGCCCCCTTGCAAGACGGGTGGTAACGAGCCGTTGGGGGAAGCCCGCGCGACTAGTTTGCGCGGTACCACAGGCGCCAATCCGTTCTAGAAACAAATGCCTAAAGAGGGCCATACTTGTGTAAAAATTGTCCACATAAAGATGGTACCCCTTGCCGAATAAGGGTGCCACCAAGTCCCAAACTGTCTTCGCACTGCTCCCCAGGTAGTCAGGGCAACCGACCAGCTCCAGGGTCTGATCTTTTCCCTCATAGACCCGAAATTTGTGGGTATAGCCTGTGGCCCTTTCACAGAGCTTATACAATTTGACCCCATACCGGGCGCGCTTGCTTGGGATGTATTGTTTGAAGCCAAGGCGCCCGGTAAAATGTATCAGGGACTCGTCTATGCAGATGTTTTGCTCTGGGGTATAAATATCTGCAAATTTCTGGTTGAAATGGTCTATGAGGGGCCGAATTTTGTGGAGCCGGTCAAAAGCAGGGTGGCCCCTGGGACGGGAGGCGGTGTTGTCACTAAAGGGCAGGAACCGCAGGATGGCCTCAAAACGTGCCCTGGACATGGCAGCAGAGAACATGGGCATGTGATGAATCGGGTTCGTGGACCAATATGACCGCAATTCATGCTTTTTTGTCAGGCCCATGTTGAGGAGGAGATCCAGAAAAGTTTTAAGTTCGGAAACTTGGACTGGTTTCCACCGGAAAGGCTGGGCATAAAAGCTTCCCGGGTTAGCAGTGATAAATTGTGTGGCATACCTGTTTGTTTCGGCCACAACTATGTCTAAAAGCTCCGCAGTCAAGAACAGCTCAAAAAATCCCAGGGCCGAACCGATCTGAGCCGTCTCAACCCGAACTCCAGACTGGGCAGTGAAAGGGAAAACTACAGGTGCGGCTGAAGTTGGGGACTGCCAATCAGGGTTTGCCAGCACCTCTGGGATTCTAGGGGCTCTTTGGGCACGTCTTTGCGGTGGCTGCGACGGGGTCACTACTGAACGTGCCACCGTACCAGCTTCAACTGCCCTTCTGGTGCTCGCTACTTCACCAGGTTGTACGGCAGTGCTGGTACTAGGTCCAGGGAGGGCTGGGCTGCTGGTGTATGCCTCACCACGTAATCCGACAGCACCAGCCCCACTCTGCTGCTCTTGAAGCGGATCCTGCGCAACCTGCGGTCTAGCGACACGGGGCCGGGTACGCCTGGTGGTATCAAGGACCTCAGCCTCCTCGTCCGAACTTTGGGTCAGAGAGCCACTGCTTTCTACAGGTTCGTATTCTGACCCGCTGGATTCATCAGATGAGGGTTCCCACTCCTCATCTGACTGGGTCAGAAGCCTGTAGGCCTCTTCAGAAGAATACCCCCTGTTAGACATGTGGGCAACTAAATTTAGGGGTATTCCCTGAGACTACCCAAGAAAAAAAAAGCAAGCCTGTCTTACAAAGGGGAGGCTAGCGAAGTACCGGAGGCCGCTGCGGTTGATAAAAAAATATCAAAACTGATTTTTTTATCGCCGCAGTGCGTGTAAAGTGAATGTGCAGTGATCAAAAAAAAAGTGACACTAGTACTATTATAGATCTGACCGTGATCAGTTTTGATCACTTCCAGATACTATAAAAGTACAAATGCTGATTAGCGATACGCTAATCAGCGAATAACGGACTGCGGTGCGGTGGGCTGGGCGCTAACTGATCGCTAACTACCTAACCAAGGGACCTAAAACCTAACGGTCAATAACAGTGAAAAAAAAAAGTGACAGTTTGCACTGATCACTTTTTTCTTTTCACTTGTGATTGACAGGGGTGATCAAAGGGTTAATTGGGGTTCAGGGGGGTGATCAGGGGCTATAGTGTAGTGTTTGGTGTACTCACTGTGAAGCCTGCTCCTCTGCTGGATCCAACCGACGAAAAGAACCAGCAGAGGAGCAGGCAGCCATATAACAGATCATATTTACAAATATGATCTGCTATCTGGCACTTTGATTGGATTTTTTAAAAATCAGCAACCTGCCAGCCACGATCATTGGCTGGCAGGTTGCTGACGAAATACTTCTGTGCGAAATGCCGGCGCGAACTGCGCATGCGCGCGCGCATAGTCGCGTCATCTCGCGTCTCGCGAGATGACGCGTATATGCGTGACTGTGCGCAGCGCTGCCACCTCCGGACCGCACATCTGCGTTAGGCGGTCCGGAGGTGGTTAATGTGCTGGTTTTAAAAGTAGTATTTGGCAAAAAAGTATTTAGTCAGCCACCAATTGTGCAAGTTTTCCCACTTAAAAGGATGAGATAGTCCTGTAATTTTCATCATAGGTACACTTCAACTATGAGAGACAGAATAGGGGGAAATAATACATGAAATCATATTGTAGGATTTCTAATGAATTAGGCCTCATGCACACGACAGTATTTTTTCACGGTCTGCAAAAACAGGGTCCGTAGGTCCGTGATCCGTGACTGTTTTTCCTTCTGTGGGTCTTCCTTGATTTTTGGAGGATCCACGGACATGAAAAAAAAGTTGTTTTGGTGTCCGCCTGGCCGTGCGGAGCCAAACGGATCCGTCCTGAATTACAATGCAAGTCAATGGGGACGGATCCGTTTGACGTTGACACAATATGGTGCAATTGCAAACGGATCCGTCCCCATTGACTTTCAATGTAAAGTCAGGAGTCCCTTTTATACCATCAGATCGGAGTTTTCTCCAATCCGATGGTATATTTTAAATTGAAGCGTTCCCATCACCATGGGAACGCCTATATGTTAGAATATACTGTCGGATATGAGTTAGATCGTGAAACTCAGATCCGACAGTATATTCTAACACAGAGGCGTTCCCATGGTGATGGGGACGCTTCAGGTTAGAATATACTAAAAGAACTGTGTACATGACTGCCCCCTGCTGCCTGGAAGGTGCTGCCAGGCAGCAGGGGGCAGACCCCCCCTTTTTTAACTCATTGGTGGCCAGTGCGGCCGCCCCCCCTCCCCCCCTGTAGTTAACTCATTGGTGGCCAGTGGGCCCTCCTCCCTCCCCTGTAGTTAACTCGTTGGTGACCAGCCCCCCTCCCTCCCCTGTAGTTAACTCATTGGTGACCAGACCCCCTCCCTCCCCTGTAGTTAACTCGTTGGTGACCAGCCCCCCTCCCTCCCCTGTAGTTAACTCGTTGGTGGCCAGTGGGCCCTCCCTCCCCTTCCTAATTAAAATCTCCCCCCCTATCATTGGTGGCTCCGATCGGTAACCATGGCAACCAGGACGCTACTGCAGTCCCGGTTGCCATGGTTACTTCGCAATTTGTAGACGCATTATACTTACCTGCGAGCTGCGATGTCTGTGACCGGCTGGGAGCTCCTCCTACTGGTAAGTGACAGGTCTGTGCGGCTCATTGCTTAATGATCTGTCACTTACCAGTAGGAGGAGCTCTCGGCCGGACACGGACATCGCAGCTCGCAGGTAAGTATAATGCTTCTACAAATTGCTAAGTAACTATGGCAACCAGGACTGCAGTAGCGTCCTGGTTGCCATGGTTACTGATCGGAGCCCCAGCGATTAAACTGGGACTCCGATCGGTACGCTCCACTGCCACCAATGATAGGGGGGGAGTCATGTACACAGTTCTTTTAGTATATTCTATCCTGAAGCGTCACCATGGGAACGCCTCTGTGTTAGAATATACTGTCGGATCTGAGTTTTCACGAAGTGAAAACTCAGCTGTGAAAAAGCTTTTATGCAGACAGATCTACGGATCCGTCTGTGTAAAAGTAGCCTACGGCCACGGACGCAGATGCCAATCTTGTGTGCATACGTGTTTTTTCACGGACCTATTGACTTGAATGGGTCCGTGAACCGTCGTCCGTCAAAAAAATAGGACAGGTCTTTGCATTTTCGGATTTTTCCACGGACCCATTGAAAGTCAATGGGTCCACGAAAAAAAACAGAAAACGGCACAACGGCCACGGATGCACACAATGGTCGTGTGCATGAAGCCTTGATTGGTAAATTCCTCTGTAAAATAAGTATTTGGTCACCTACAAATAAGCAAGATTTCTGGCTCTCGCACGCCTGTAACTTCTTCTTTAAGAGGGTCCTCTGTCCTCCACTCGTTACCTGTATTAATTGTACCTGTTTGAACTTGTTATCAGTATAAAAGACACCTGTCCACAACCTCAAACAGTTACACTACAAACTCAACTATGGTCAAGAAAAAAGAGCTTTGGAAGGACACCAGAAACCAAATGGTAGACCTGCACCAGGCTGGGAAGACTGAATCTGCAATAGGCAAGCAGCTTGGTGTGAAGAAATCAACTGTGGGAGCAATTATTAGAAAATGGAAGACATACAAGACCACAGATCTCCCTAGATCTGGGTCTCCACGCAAGATTTCACGCCGTGGGGTCAAAATGATCATAAGAACGGTGAGCAAAAATCCCAGAACCACACGGGGCACCTAGTGAATGACCTGCAGAGTGCTGGGACCAAAGCAACAAAGGCTACCATCAGTAACACACTATGCCACCAGGGACTCAAATCCTGCAGTTCCAGACGTGTCCCCCTGCTTAAGCCATGTCCGGGCCCATCTGAAGTTTGCTAGAGAGCATTTGGATGATCCAGAAGAGGATTGAGAGAATGTCATATTGTCAGATGAAACCAAAGTAGAACTTTTTGGTAAAAACTCAACTTGTCGTGTTTGACGGAGAAAGAATGCTGAGTTGCATCCAAAGAACACCATACCTACTGTGAAGCATGAGGGTGGAAACATCATGCTTTGGGGCTGTTTTTCTGCAAAGGGTCCAGAACAACTGATCCGTGTAAAGATAAGAATGAACGGGGTCATGTATCATGAGATTTTGAGTGAAAACCTCCGTCCATCAGCAAGGGCATGGAAGATTAAACGTGGCTGGGTCTTTTAGCATGACAGTGATCCCAAACACACTGCCGGGGCAACAAAGGAGTGGCTTCATAAGAAGCCTTTCAAGGTCCTGTAGTGGCCTAGCCAGTCTCCAGATCTCAACCCCATATAAAACCTTTGGAGGGAGTTGAAAGTCCGTGTTGCCCAGCGACAGTCCCAAAACATCACTGCTCTAGAGAAGATCTGCATGGAGAAATGGGCCAAAATACTATTAACAGTGTGTGAAAACCTTGTGTAGACTTACAGAAAATGTTTGACCTCTGTCATTGCCAACAAAGGGTATATAACAAAGTATTGAGATTAACTTTTGTTATTGACCAAATACCTTTTTTCCACAATAATTTGCAAATACATTCTTTAAAATTAGTCAATGTGATTTTCTGGATTTTTTTTCTCATTATGTCTCTCATAGTTGAGGTATACCTATGATAATTACAGGCCTATCTCATCATTTTAAGTGTGAGTACTTGCACAATTGGTGGCTGACTAAATACTTTTTTGCCCCACTGTATCCCCTTGTTTAATGCACTTGTTTTAAAACCATAACTCTGAATGAACTGATAGTCCACTAGGTTAACCCCTGCCCCATTGTTAATAAATACTTCCAGTTCAATAATTTCGGAGTCTAGCACCACCATGGCAGGCAGGAAAAATCTGGTACTACCGGTAAAAGACAAAAATACCTTCTCCGACTCCCCACCCACACTGCAAAGAGTAAGAGAACTAGACCCATTAGTTACAATGTTCTTTTTTCCTTTTTCACCATGAGGTTTAATATAAGGACATAAGTTAATAAAATGTCCTTCTTTACCACAGAAGAAACAAAGTCTTCTCTGAACCCTGAAGTTCCTAATACCAGGGCATGAAGAGACCTGTCCCAATTTCATAGGCTTATCACCAGACACAAGCTCGAGTGTCTTTGTACCTCGAGAGACAGAAGAGGCTGTCTCCCCATATGGTAGTGCATCCCGAGTGAGGGGAACCTTGCACCTCTCTCTCAGGCGTCTATCAATATGTACGACCAGGGACATAGCTTCCTCCAAACAATCAGGGTTCTCGTGAAATGCCAGGGTGTCTTTTAGTCTCTCAGACAGCCCTTCACAGAATTGACCACCGAGTGTTGGGTCATTCCACTCCGAATCAGTCACCCATCTCCTAAATTCAGAGCAATATGACTCTGCAGAACGTTCTCCCTGACTCAAACTACGCACCTTAGATTCCGCCAGAGATAGCCGGTCTGGGTCATCATAAATAAGGTCCAGGGCTCTGAAAAATTCATCTACTGATCAGAGGGATTCGGAACCGATTGGTAGTGTGACAGGACCAGGGGAAAAGTGGTAGAAGGAGTCTACATTTCACCTAGGTTCCTGTCTTATACGTTCTAAAAAGCAGCCAGGGAATTGACAGCAAGGAAATACTAGGTTTTCTCTTTGCAAGGGTTTTGTTAAAAACCTGGTTAGAAGGGCCTGGCTGCTTGGAGCAGGGAGAGATGGGTGGGTCCCTGCTCCAATTAGCCACTCCAGGTATTCAGGGTAACTGTGGCTAATCACCTTGGAACCTGAGTGTGCTATAAAAGGGCAAACAGCTCACTAGCTGATCTCTCTGCTCCTGGGAAGAACCCTGCTGTGTGAGTAAAACAACTGCGTGTTTGTTGATGGAGCTGGGCATAAGGCTCAGTTCCATGTAGTTAGGGACTACTGCCTGTTTAGACGTAGTGGCCAGACGGCCAGGTATTTCATTTGTTTTGAACTGTTTTGTTTAATATTGATCTTTCTGCAAAAGTCAATAAAACTGGCTGAGGCCAGTTGCACCATACTTGCTTGGACTGGACTGTCTTTTATGTGCCTAAAGCGCCCATCTATCCCAGGAGACGGCGGTCCCGTGAGCTAATCCCGTTACATATGGTGGAGGCTGCGCTGGCACAAAAAATCCAGCAAGATTTATGTCTGCTGTTCTGAAAAAAACAAACAGTGCAGATATGGAGGAAGTGCTGAAACAGCTGATCCAGGCTAACATACAGCTTCAAAAGGCGAATGCTAACCAGCAGGAAACCAATCGGTTGTTCATGGAGACTGCACAAACTGGTTTCAAAGAACAGCAATCGCTTAATAAAAGTCTGGTGGAGCAGATAGCGGTGCTGGCTGAAAGGCCGCATGTCCAGGAGGAATCCATCTGTGTGGGGAGGAGAGTGCAAGCTTCCCTTCAAAAAATGGTAGCAGGGGATGATGTGGAGACCTACCTCACCATTTTTGAAAGAGCCGCTGAAAGAGAGAAATTGCCAGCGGAACAGTGGGTAGACACCCTTGCTCCATTTCTGAGTGGGGAGCCACAGAAAGCCTACTATGATTTGACTGAGCAGGATGCCAGACAGTACCCAAAACTGAAAGCAGAAATTCTCGCTCGCTTAGGGGTAACATCTGCGGTCAGAGCCCAGCGAGTGCACAACTGGACTTTCCAATTGGATAAACCAGCGAGGTCGCAAATGTATGATCTTTTTCACCTGGCTAAAAAATGGCTACAGCCAGAGGTATCTACAGCCACTCAGGTGGTGGAAAGAGTGGTCCTGGACCGGTTTGTTCGTGCTCTACCAGTTCGGATACAGCGCTGTGTGGGACAAGCGGACCCCAGGGATGTGGATCAGCTCGTCGCCCTAGTGGAGCGGTATCTGAACACCGAGGAGTATCTCCAAGACCTCTCTCCTACTTGGCCGGCTCCAGGGAGCCAGAAGTCTACTGATTGCGGTAAGACTGTTCCTAATCTAAAGGGGGCGAGGGAGGGCCGTAAAGTAGGAACTAAGACTGATCTATTAGCCAGACCTCTTAAGCCAGCTAGCCCTAGACGGCCTTGGGCGGTCAAAAACATTGTTTGCTGGCGATGTCAAGGACTGGGCCACGTGGCTGCCAACTGTCCTTTGGCTGATGAGCCTATGGAATGTGACAGTGGGCGGAGGAGGTCATTGTTTGCGGGACCTGCCTACTCTACCTTGCCAACCCCAGACATGGAGCGACAAACTTGCAGCTTGGTGATTGAAGGACACTCAGTTCAAGCTCTGTTGGACTCTGGTAGTCTAGTGACTCTTGTGCATGGTAGCCTGGTGGACACTAGGAAGCTGCAAAAGAGACAGATGGGGGTCATCTGCATACATGGGGATACAAAAGAGTACCCCACTGCTATAGTCTCTTTTGAAACCCTGTGCGGGAAAGTAACCCATGAAGTGGGGGTTGTAAATAGTCTATTGCATACTGTCATTGTGGGGTGTGATTTTCCTCTGTTTTGGCAAATGTGGAATATGCTTGATAAGTGTTTAAGTGGGTCTGCTGTAGATCCCATTCCCCTGTCTGAACCTGAAAATGTGCAAACAGTAGGGGTGACCCAGAGTGAAACCGAGAACCTTCCCTTAGCAGTGCTTGCAGGTGATACTGATGATGTTCCGGAAATTGGTCTCCCTGACTTGCCAGTCTCCAATGATAACTTTGGGACAGCTCAACTCAGGGACCCTACATTAACCCACGCATGGCAAAGTGTGAAAATAGTCAATGGGGTGCCTCAAGAAACTGGGGTAGAGAAAATATTTCCCCATTTTTCTATAGAGAATGAACTCTTATATAGAGTTGATGATAAGCAAAATGGACAAGTTGTGGAGCAACTGGTGGTCCCAAAATTGCATCGCCAGAGGGTGATGGATCTAGCCCATTCACATGTGCTAGGAGGGCACTTGGCTTATGAAAAAACCAAAGACCGGATTTTGCAGAGGTTTTATTGGCCCGGGGTACATAAAGAGATAAAAGAATACTGTGATTCATGCCCAGAGTGTCAATTACACAACCCGGTAGCGACCTTTAGGAGTCCGTTAGTGCCACTCCCGATTATTGAAACTCCCTTTGAGAGGATTGCAATGGATTTGGTGGGACCTCTTGTTAAGTCTGCCAGAGGTCACCAATACATTTTGGTTGTCCTTGATTATGCTACCCGCTATCCTGAAGCAATACCTCTATGGAAAGCCTCTGCAAAAGTGATAGCCAAGGAGTTGTTCCAGATGTTCACTAGAGTGGGCATACCCAAAGAAGTACTCACTGACCAGGGGACGCCCTTTATGTCAAAGGTTACAAAAGAGTTGTGTAAACTGTTAAAAATAACTCACTTGCGTACCTCCGTTTATCACCCCCAAACGGATGGACTAGTCGAAAGATTCAACAAAACCCTAAAAGGGATGCTCAGAAAAGTAGTGGCACAGGATGGGAAAGACTGGGATTGTCTTTTACCATATCTTATGTTTTCTGTACGGGAGGTGCCTCAAGCATCTACTGGATTTTCTCCCTTCGAGCTAGTGTATGGTCGGCACCCTCGGGGTCTTTTGGATATTGCCAAAGAGACCTGGGAGAGTGAGGCTACACCCTACAAAAGTGTGATTGAACACTTGTCCCAAATGCAGGAAAGGATTGAAAAAGTAATGCCCATTGTAAAAGAACACTTGCTGCAGGCCCAGGAGAGTCAGTCCCGGGTTTACAACAGGTCGGCTAAAGTAAGAAATTTCAACCCTGGGGATAGGGTATTAATCCTTGTCCCCACCGTAGAAAGTAAATTTTTGGCCAAATGGCAAGGACCTTATGAAATAGTTGAGAAGGTCAGAGAGGTGAATTACCGGGTTCACCAACCAGGTAGACGTAAGCCCTACCAAATTTATCATGTGAACCTAATCAAACCCTGGAAGGACCGAGAGGTGTTAGCAGCTTACAGCAGTGGGAAAACGGGATGTAGCGCTGAGATACCAGAGGTAAAAATTGCAGACACTTTGTCAGGATCTCAAACCCAAGAGGCAAAGGAGTTTGTACAGAAAAATAAAGATGTCTTTTCTGAGATACCTGGTCGAACAGATATAATTAAACATGATATTGTAACCGAACCAGGGGTCAGAGTCAACCAAAAGCCTTATAGAATACCTGAGGCTAGATTTAAAGCTGTCTCCCAAGAAGTCCAAACAATGCTTCAGTTAGGGGTTATAGAGGAGTCCCATAGTGACTGGTCTAGTCCTGTAGTCTTGGTCCCCAAACCTGATGGCACCATACGTTTTTGTAATGACTTCAGGAAACTGAACACTGTCTCAAAGTTTGATGCGTACCCAATGCCTCGAGTGGATGAGCTGATTGATAGGCTTGGTAATGCTAGGTTCTTTACCACATTAGATCTTACAAAAGGTTACTGGCAAGTACCGTTGACTGAAGGGGCCAAAGAAAAAACAGCTTTTAGCGTCCCTGGTGGCCATTTTCAGTATGTAGTCCTTCCCTTTGGTTTGCATGGGGCCCCGGCCACATTCCAGAGGATGATGGACAAAATTTTAAGACCACATCGTAGATACGTAGCTGCCTATTTAGACGATGTGATAATCCATAGCACGGATTGGGGAAGTCATCTACCCAGGGTAGAAACCGTCCTGAATTCTATTAGGGAAGCGGGTTTGACAGCGAATCCCAAAAAATGTGCCATTGGGCAAGAAGAGGCAAAGTACTTGGGGTACACAATTGGGCGAGGAGTTATAAAACCTCAAATAAACAAAGTGGAAGCCATCCAGAGCTGGCCAAGGCCTTTGAACAAAAAACAAGTCAGAGCTTTCCTAGGTTTAACGGGTTATTATAGGCGTTTTATTGAAAATTTTGCCAGCATTGCGAGCCCTTTAACAGACCTTACAAAAGGGAAGGATTCAACCATGGTCAAATGGACCACGGAGGCGGAACAAGCCTTTCAGAACCTGAAGCAGGCTCTATGTGCCCACCCAGTGTTAGTCACACCAGATTTTAAAAAGGAGTTCATTGTGCAAACAGATGCCTCGGATGTTGGTATAGGGGCTGTGTTGTCGCAAGTAAGGGCTGGGGAAGAGCATCCAGTAGTGTACCTGAGTAAAAGGTTAAATGAACATGAAGAGAAATACTCCATTGTAGAAAAGGAGTGTTTGGCAATTAAGTGGGCCGTAGAAGCTCTCAGGTATTATTTGGTAGGGAGAACATTCAAACTGGTAACTGACCATGCCCCCCTTAAATGGATGTGCCAAAACCGTGAGAAAAACAGGCGAGTGACCCGATGGTTCTTGTCTCTTCAAGATTATAGTTTTACAGTTGAGCATAGGCCCGGGCGTCAGCTGGGAAATGCCGATGCCCTGTCCAGGATGTACTGTTTAAGGGCACAGAGTGTTCCTACCCCAAGGTCGAAACAGGGGGGGAGGATATGTGACAGGACCAGGGGAAAAGTGGTAGAAGGAGTCTACATTTCACCTAGGTTCCTGTCTTATACGTTCTAAAAAGCAGCCAGGGAATTGACAGCAAGGAAATACTAGGTTTTCTCTTTGCAAGGGTTTTGTTAAAAACCTGGTTAGAAGGGCCTGGCTGCTTGGAGCAGGGAGAGATGGGTGGGTCCCTGCTCCAATTAGCCACTCCAGGTATTCAGGGTAACTGTGGCTAATCACCTTGGAACCTGAGTGTGCTATAAAAGGGCAAACAGCTCACTAGCTGATCTCTCTGCTCCTGGGAAGAACCCTGCTGTGTGAGTAAAACAACTGCGTGTTTGTTGATGGAGCTGGGCATAAGGCTCAGTTCCATGTAGTTAGGGACTACTGCCTGTTTAGACGTAGTGGCCAGACGGCCAGGTATTTCATTTGTTTTGAACTGTTTTGTTTAATATTGATCTTTCTGCAAAAGTCAATAAAACTGGCTGAGGCCAGTTGCACCATACTTGCTTGGACTGGACTGTCTTTTATGTGCCTAAAGCGCCCGTCTATCCCAGGAGACGATGGTCCCGTGAGCTAATCCCGTTACAGTAGATAAAACGCCCGAGACTGAGCATCATGTTTCAGCGAGAAATAATAATCCCCGCTAGTAGTTAGAGGGTATATGTTTCGTCAAAGTGACAGGTACCACGCCCCTTTTACATGCCCCCTTTTATATAGCTTGATATAAATTTTATAGCAAATTTATAGTGTTTGATATAAAGTCTATAGTTTGATTTTAAGTTTATATCGCTTGATATTGTTTGATATTTATAGTGTTTGCTATTAAAATTTATAGGCATAGCTATTAAAATTTATAGGTCTCGCTATTAAAATTTATAGGTCTCGCTATTAAAATTTATAGGCCTAGCTATTAAAATTTATAGGTCTCGCTATTAAAATTTATAGGTCTAGCTATTAAAATTTATAGTGTTTGATATTAAAATGTATAATGCATGATATTTTAATATAATAGTATTAAAAATCAAACGATGACAAATATAATTTGGTTAAAAAGCTTTATTCATTTTCCTTATTTGCAACATTCCCGTAGGGACAGACACGTTTGACTGTAATTACAGCATCGTATACATAACCGTTTCATGCGTTTTGTTACAAATGATCGCACAATACGGTCATTTTTTCTAAAATCGTTAGTGAACATTTTTAACACATTTTCAAAAGATATCCCTTTAGCGAGACATTGCAAGATATAGATACAGTAATGGCCGCAGACCGTACTAACGGCGTCTTGTAATTGTCTGTTTTGAT